>NW_015090999.1:8157942-8209880 GCF_001431845.1 Calidris pugnax | reverse complement strand
CCCCCCCAAGTGATATCGGTCAGGATTAATAAAAGACACGATGTCTCCTTCCAGATTCCTCCTTTGCTTGTGTCCCTCGACCGTCATCGCTCCAGCGGCACTTATCAGGAAATATTTGTGGCCAGAGCTGTGCTGCTGGGAGCGGTTCCTCCTCCCTCCGGCTCCCTCCAGCCCCAGCTGTCATCTCCTCCTCGCCCCACTGCTGCCGACGTGCAGCCCCTGAGCCGAGCGGCCCAGGATGAAGGGGGGGGAGATCTCTGGCTCCGCTCCACGTCCCCAACGCTGCACACCCCCTGCCCGCAGCTCTCTTTGTAGGGGATTTGCTGAAAGGGAAATAAAACTATTGTGCTTAACGCCGGGTAAATAGAGCAGATCCTATCAAGCTTTCCTTGCAATGTATGGTGAGTTCTGCATATTTTTTCCTGCTGTTTTCCGGGGTTTTCACAGTACATGAATCACCACAGACCAGCATTTTAAAAACAGACAGTGCTTTAAAATCCTTACGAGCTTTCCTCGCGCTCGTGCTGTTGTTGCCCCCCAGGTCTGAAGCACGTTAAGGTCCATCTATGTTATAACCCATTGAATTATCTAGGGGAGAAAAAAGGAGAGAGAACGAGATAATTTTTTTCTAATCTCTACTTTAATCCTGCAAAGAAAAACCTGACACTTTCTAAAAGAATTCCTGAGTGATAAAAACCTTATCGGTATTAGACCCATGGTTTAACTGTGCTGTGCCTGTGTTAAAGGAAAGCTCTGTTGACTCTGGATTTGCAACAGAGCATATACTACTTTCATGGGATTAGAAGCCCATATAATTTGGCCTTGTGAAATTGTTTTGCTTTCTCGGCATGTTCGAACGTCTTGAGGAAGTGAAGGACTTCCTCTGTGAAGGGCCCTGCTTACTTCATTTCTTTGTGCTCCAAGTACTGAGACAGCAAGTTCCTCGGGAGATCTGTTCTTTGTTCACTTTGGGTTTATTTATGACATGCATCTGCCTGCCTTTTCCTCTCTGCATTCAATACTAAAAAGAAAAAAGAAAGAAAGAAAAAAAAAAAAGCAAGAAAGCAAGAAAGAAAGAAAGACAGAAAGTCAGTCAGTCTTGGTGTTTCTATAAAACCATATCCCCTAATCTTTATTCAGGGATAGACTGACACTTTAAGGCACAGTTTCACAGTAAATTAAGTTGCAGGGTGCAGTGCCAGGAAGTGTATCTGAATATTAGCAGGGAAAATATCCTATCTACCACCATCCTCCTGGACTTCGAGGGAGCTCTGCTCTTTCTGCTCTTTTTTTTTTTTTTTTTTTCCCCTAAGATTATAAAAAGCAAGCCATGCACCGGTGTGGCCAAAGAATTTTTAAGCTTATGGCCTCCACCAGGCCACACCCAATTAATAGGTTTGTCTTCTGCCTTTTCAAGCCCAAATTTTTGTCTAAGTTTTTCATGTAACTCCATGTGAGGAATTCCTTGTCACATGAATTCCCACTAGTGCTACAGCACTCACGTACGGCTTGCAAAGTTGTGCAAAAACATTCCTTAACAGGGTCCTAACAGGGTAGAATCGTGCTGTATCGCTGCTGTCCTAGAGTACCATATAGGACATATTGATTGAAAAGTGGTAAAAGCCTTCCTATCCTGTATCCTGAAACGTCTGCACTTGAAAACCGCAATTTTTTGGGGGGTGAAGTACGTAAAAATGTGGTTTGTGATCCTAGAGCTGGTTGCTAGGGTTAAGCTCTTTCTAGCTGCAAGATAAACTCATCCTTTAAGATGGATTCATCACACTCCAGTGGTGTGATCTGAAATAGGAATTCTTCTCTATCTCCAGAGATTCTTCTCTCCCTTCATTCAGGGAACCTACAAAGTGTGCTTAGACTAACTGACTACATGTTAGATGATACTTTCTTTTAGACTAGTTAAATCCTACCATGAGCAAACAAAGGTAGTTCCCAGCTGAAAGTCAAGGTACCCAGAGGATGATCAGGTTGATACAGAGACACTTGCAACAGTTTCTCCAAACATCCCACAGTGCAAAACCACACACGGGACTGACTTCTTTAAAAGCTGGATGATGCTTCTACCTTTGACACATGTGGCAGTTTATGCTTACCAAAGCTATTTGCTGATTCCCAGCATAACATAAGGAGACGCAGTGGAAGGAGGGGGAGTGATGACAGCATTTAAATTTAACCTCCAAAAGGAGAGGAATCATCTGCTTTTCAGGTCCGTAGGGAGAAGAAATAATTTCATTAAACTGGAATGAAGAAGATTCTGGCAAAAAAAGTCTTTCTGACATAAAGGGTGAGTAAATGCTAAACTATACTAGGAGGCCATGGAAATTTACCACTAGGGGTTTGTCAATTAGAGGTTAAACAAACTTCGGTTTAGTTTTTATAAAGAAACAAGGTCAGTTGAAGAAAGATGGACCTGCTCCGAAGTTACAGAAGGGGCTTCCCAAATGCTGACCTCTGGGCACTGAAGTCTCCTTTCTACTGCTCTTGTAGGGAGCAGGAATTCAAAGCAGGAGGCTGTTTTATACGGTATTTGGAAATGGCTGAACTGATGAGTCTGGATTTGGGGGGAAATTTTGCATCGTGCTAAGAATATGTGAATAGGGGGATTATAACTGAAGTCTGAATGGGTACTGCATTACTCAAGAAGGACTGCTGAAAAGCTGATAGAGTTAATGAGTTACATGACACAAACCCGGAAACCAGGCAGCCAAGCCCTGTCTGACATGCGTTTACCAACTCGGTAAAACATCTTTCAGAATGAATGTAAAATAAGTAATTTGTAACTAATAACTGATTTGTAAGAAATTCCAGGAAATGCCCTGAATGGAGGTAGCAGGCAGCAGGAGAAGGCAGTGATAGTACAACGTTGTGTCTTGCTATGCATGTCATTGTGTATCCCTGCCACTGTATCCCCTATAACCATCTGCAGTTGTTGCCTGCCTTGTTTGGGATCTGGACAGGGGCTGTATTTTTAGCTTGACTTTCAAACGTCGTCAGTGCTTGGCTCTGAGTTGCACAGGCTCTTGCCATTTCTAATATTCATTGTTTGGGACTGGAAAGCCTTATATAGCCTTGAGTTGGAAGATAATATATTCAGCTTCTGCAGTCACAGGAACTGGCTGATTGATTTACGCCCACTTGGTGTTGAGGATTTAGGTAAAGCCTTCAAAAACCTCTCAGTGTTGTCGAATAGAAACTGGGAAACTTTTTTAACTGGTACTGTATTTCACAATTTCATTTTATCTTCTTTTAGAAATTCCTTTTAGACTTCTGGATTCAACCAGGCATCTTAGATGGAGCTGTTGTGGTAAGGGATGTGGCACTGTCTGGAAACACCAATTCCTCTCCACTTACTGTAGAGGGAGCCTAGAGGGCTATCTTAGATTATGCATTCATCTTTCAGACTGCTGACATCATTAGATTAAAAGAATCTGTGTCTTTCCCAGTAGTGAAATCAGACCACGAGGAGAGAAAGTGCCAGAAAGCAGATCCACAGAAGTTGGCACAGAGTGGAAAAACTTAGCTGGCTATTAGGAAATACTTATGAGATGGTGTAGTTTAGGCACTACTTCTGAAAGTGAAACACCGATTTTGGGGTTGCAAAGAAAAACCTACTGCTAATTGGGGTCACAGCTATGAAACAACTCCTGGAGCTGTTTACCTTAGCGCAACCGTTCCCATAAAGAGGGGCAGAAGGCGGAAGCTAGGATTAAAGTATTCTCTGGCAATGTCAGAAATACGAGGCCTTTCTTTCCTCTTTTGACTGTCACTTGTGAGAAATGGCTGGTTTAATAGCTGACATTCAAAAGAGGGTTCTTGGCCATGAATTCCACATCGAGGGATCCAGGTCTATGCAGTTCAGACTTAGGTGCCCACTTTGTTTACAGAGATGTTGAAAGGTATGGCACAAAACCAACTTCCAGATTGGCCTTTGCAGGCAGAGGAGTACGAACGCTGTGAATTGTCTGTCTCAGATGTGAATTAAGTGCCAGTTTGCTTGACACCATGAAAACTTAGGTTGTTGTGAACACGCACAGGAGAAAGGTACTTAAGTACCAAAGGAAGTTTACTATAGAAAGAGTTGGGTGCCTCTGAGGTGACGTGGCACCTAATCAGGGAATTTGAAAATTCAAATTTGGCCTTAGAGACATAGAATAGCAGAGAAGCAAATCTTGCAAGGGCTGTGTCCTGGCAGCTGCTTTTCATGGCATGTACCACGTACCATGGCATGGTACGGAGCTTATGCTAGGGTGCCCTTTTGAGTCCTTACCAGAGTTCACTTGTGCCGCCTGATACGAGTTCCAGGCTGTGGGGGCTAGAGAACTTCCAGCTGCCAAACAACAGATCCACCAGGTAGGCCTATGCCAGCCTTGGGGAAGTGACTCACTTCACTGTGACTTGCTACATGATTTTTGAACATTTCTATGTACCCTGCAATGCCTGTTCTAGCCATACAAGGGGTAGACCCCATAGCTTTTCTAGTCCTTGTTTTTAAGCCACAAGACTCAAAATCCGAGAGGCTCAAAACCTGGAGCCTAAGAGCACTTGAAATCACAAGAAGTAGCTAATTTTAAGAGCAAAGTCGCTTTGCTCGGGTAGGCAATGAAAGGAGTGGGAACCACCTGCAGAAAGGATGTAGCCCTGCCTCCCAGCTGAGATGTCTTAGTAGGATTTGGTGTGGGGACCTTGCCCTGTACTACTACTGCAAATGAGACTTTTGCCATGGACTTGGAGTAAATGGATCACCCTTTTCTCAAAAATGTTTCTTTGCAGCAGAGCCAGGAGCAAAGCAGTGCTCACCTTTTGTAAAAAGAATTAATTTGGAGACAAAGTGTGAATCAACATGTGTCCCAGGTATAGATGTTTTTGGACAAAAAGTCTAATCAAGCTTTTTGCTGAGAGGGTTGTTTCATAAATCCTGTTGTGTTATACGATGCTACTGGTCCTGTGTGTTTACTTTTACATTGTTAGCTCTGTTTATTGCCTTTTATTAAAGCTCATCAGGCGAATTGTCTTCAGGTTGTGTTATGAGAAATACGAACACCAACATGTGGAATAACCTAGATAAATAAACTGAAAGTAGTTGAAAGCTTCTATACTCAGAAGTAACTTATTTGAATTTCTTGCGTGGGAGTATTTACTTGCAAAAGACAGGATATTGATGATCAAACATGCAATTAACTGAAAGGATTCTGTGTTCTTTGTATTAAACAAAAATAGATTGCACGAAGGCTCGGGCAGTTTATTTTTTTAACTCTTTTTTCACTCACTTTAAATGAATGAATGCATATGTTGCAATATGTTTTACCATAAGCTGACTAAATGTAGTCACGCATTTGTCAAAGGAAAATGATCAGTCTTCAATGACTTAAAATCTCACAGAACTGATGATATAAATTGCTTCATCTGTGCAAGCCAATCTGTCCATCTGTTATATTTTATACTGGTTCATTTCTATATTCCAGTCAGAGGATCATTATGAATGTCCTATCAGATCTCCTATGTAATGCAGCTTGTAGGCCAACTAACAGTTTTGAGTCAAGCCTATAGTGTCTATAAAAGCTAGTGAGTCTCTCAAAGACTTCTCGTTCACTTATAAAGCCTAATGGCAGGATATTACTGCCTTAATATTTACCACTCCGTCGCGTTTCAGAAATGCTTTTATGTTTTCCTCCTCCCTCTGTGCCAGCCATTCTAGTGCACCTGTTTCTTTTTTTCTTTTGCCTTTCTTTTTTTTTTTTTTTTTTTTCTTCCAGGCTCCTCACAAGCATCTGTATTCACAGTTTTTGTGTGTCTGTTTGTATTTTACTCCGCCATCTGACACCCTGTTTCTTTGCTGGGATGTACCTCTGCAGTCCCAGTCTTTCCCATTTCCTGTTCAGTTGTCATTTTTATCCTACCCTCTACTCCCAGACACAGAGTTACCTTTGTGCTCTTGACATCTCCAGCAGATGTCTTTATCTGACCTGAGTGCTCCCCAGCACCTGTTAGCTTTTCCCCAATTCCTGTTTTAAATAACTCCTTCCCCTCCCAATTCCATCAGTTTTCTTGCTGAGTGACTTGGCTCCACCACACTAAGTACTCCTTTCCCTGTATGATTCTCCCCCTCCTTATTCCCAACATACCCAGTGTTTAGGAGGAACAACCCTCCTTTTACATATCTTATGCAAATACACAGTTTTCCTGCTACTGCTGCAAAGTGTAGCGATGAAGAGCAGTTCAGGGTAGTGTTTGTGTGGCAATTTCAGCCCTGGTGACTGTCAGTGCAGTCGTACTTGTTTAAAGAGATGGGTTCTGTACAATGTACTTCTTGCAGGGACAAACTGCATTAGTTCCACACTGTCAAAGTTTGGGTATGGCCTAAGACTGTAAGGTCCAACTGGCACATGGATCTGAAATTATTCAAGAGAGGATTTAATAACCTAAAAAAGTCCAAAACTTAAACCTTAGTCTTGATAATCAAAGCCTCACAGAATCAGAGAATCGTTTAGGTTGGAAAATTACCTTTAAGATCATTGAGTCCAATCTTTAACCTAGCACTGCCAAGTCCACCACTAAACCATGTCCCTAAGTGTCACATCCACACATCTTTTAAATACCTCCAGGGAAGATGACTCAACCACTTCCCTGGGCAGCCAATTCTGGACAACTGTTTTGGTGAAGAAATTTTTCCTAATATCCAATCCAAACCTCCCCTGGCCCAACATTTTCTCTTGTCCTATCTCATATTCTCTTAACTCCTCCCCCAGATTTGCAACACAAGATTGTGGCCATTACCAGAGATGTGAATCCATAGTGAGATATCCTTCAGTCTTGTGATGCACAGTTACCTGATAACCAAGGTCTGAGGGCAGAAGATACTGAGTCACAATTGCTGCACCTCAGAGGAGCAACTCCTCTTTTGTAGGCAATGCAGATGACACGAAACAAGAATTCAACCAGTTGTTGGTTTTTCCCAGCCTTTCTGAAGCCTGTATGAGAGTGACCCAACTCGATGCACCTTCTAATGACACCCTGCCCAAATGCAGACCCTAAAAATGGAATAGCTTGCTCTTAAAACTGCTGTCCCCCTCCCAGTGTCATAGTCTGCTTCTTTTCACCCATTCCCACTCCCCTGTGAACACCACTGGACTACTCTGCCCCACACTGCAGATTTTGGAAGCGTGGGGCAGAAATATTCCAGCTGGCCCCCACATAGAACTTGGCCAGATTCAGTTCATCTGCTTATTGAACTGGAAACTTTCGTGTACTTGGGTCACACCAATGAGACACACTTCCCTGCTTGGGAACTGGTGGTAGAGGTGACAGCTCAGCACATGGAACAAACCATTTGCTCTGTTTAGAAGTGAAGAAAACTTTACTCTTTGAACGGTGTGGTGTGAGCACCTCTTCTAAGAAATGCTTTTTCTTAAGGAAGAGAAGATTACGTCCTCTGCAAACCCATTCACAAATTCTCCCCATGTGGAAAATATGAGCTCTGTTAAAATATAACAGGTGTATTTGAATATAACAGAAGACGTCAAGGTCCTCTTTTTGAAAACATATTTCTTATTAATCAGTACTACCAAAGCGCGACAAGGTGTAAGATTTAGCATGGTGGTATCCAGATGTTTTCTGCGCTCTTCCCCTTTTCCTTTCCTTCATTCACAAACTGCCTTGCCCTGCCCCTGAGCTGTCTGTCCCATTAAGCAGTGGCTGTACTTGGTTGTTGGTGCTTGGCAATACAGCCGCCGACGCGTCTCCCCGGCCTCCCCCGGGCGCCCTGTGCGGTTTCGCTCTTGGTTCGTTCTTTTTTTCTTTGCTTTGTTTTAAACGCAGCTCCCCGGGAGCATCGCCCCACCCCCCGCGCCCTGTTGCTTTTCCTTTCTTATTTTAATTATTTTTTTTTTTTTTTTTTCTGTTTGTTTGCTTTACATAGGGACTAAGAATGTTTAGCAGAGTACAAAAGTAGGTGGGTGAAATGTGGGGAAACACCCAGAGCGGTTGCCTAATTCGTCACTGGGCTGTGGCCATTTTCACTGTCGGCGTGGCCACCTCTCCCTACGATGGGCAGCCTACGGCACATCTGCTCGGGACCTGCAACCGCATTAACCTCGGGATTATGACATCAAGAATGGCATTTGTACAATTAAAAATGTTATCTCACAGGGCAGCCCCCGTTGCCCTCTGCCACCTTTGGGTAAATTGTGCTGTAGGAAAGGTTAAAAAAAGCTGCTGGAACTAATCCTTTTGATGAAACCTTTAACAAGTATGTCAGGCTCCTCTGATCTTGGCCCTGGCAGAGTGTAGTCGTAGTTAATGTCCTCGGCTCTAACTCACCGTCTAAGACCCTCTTTCCTGCCGTGTGTTTTCTTCATCAGTTTGTATTTCTGCCAGTCAGTGTCACAAAGCACTTCCTGCTTCATCCCCGCCTGACGGGGTTAAGCCACGCTGATGGTCTGCAGTTGTGTGCAGCTTCATTTTTCATAGATTCTTTCTGATAACCATAACATGAACTCTGGAGTATGTGTTAGGAACTGAAAACAGGCCAAGTGTTTTGTATTAGAGCCTGTATTCCCACATTCACCAATTCTCCAAGGGTTGAAAATGCATCAGTGACATGTATGAGAAAAAAAAGGCTGGGACTAAAATCAATTTTCTCCCCTCTTGCCTACATGAAACAAAATTAAAAGCACAATGAGCCTTATTCTTTTTTCATTTACTGCTGAAATTCCTCTGCCGTCTGTGAAGCAACTCTTGTTACACCACCATAACTGGAAGGAGAATCAACCCTGGTGTCTGCTGCAGATGTTTATACCTTAAAAACCCAGAATACACACGGTTTCTCTATTTACTCCTGTTTTAAATAGCCGGTAAACATTTTATCTTTATGGATGAATCTAGACTCCCAAGAACTCTGTTAACCAAAACTTGTAACTCACTCTAAATGAACAATTTGAGTTCACAATACGTGACTGGCTTTCAATATCGTAGTATGTATTGTGACCATAAGCTGTCAGTTTAATGCCTGTGTTAACACAGATCAAAGGAGAACCGAAGCAAAATATAGAAATATAGCAATAAATAACCTAGTGTGCTTTCTTATCTCCAGTGAGAATTTTCTATTGGGTTGGTTTATTTGCTTGGTATCACAGAATCTTCTTTACTTCCGTTTTAAAAAAAACTGGGGTGAAAAGCCACAATAATCCGCCAGATAAAATGGAAAGAGTTATTTATGCCTGTGCTATTAATAGATGTCTCTTCTTAGAAAACAGCCATTTGTGGGGTTTTTTTTGTAGCATCAACTTTTCTCCCTGAGATTTCACAACTTTTTTTTTTTTTTCTCTCTTTTTTTTTACTGTCATGCAGACCCAGTTAACAATTCTGCCTTCCTGGCTGTCAAAGAGATTTCCTGTGATCTGTTTTTGGCTGTGCACTCAGCCAGTTGTAGTGTATATCAGGCATTTGTTTAAAAAGTAAACAGCCACAGCCATTGTCGGCATAAAAATTAACCCATGACGCACAGGGTTTTTCACTTTCTTAGCGTGTTTCCAACAGCCACCTGAAGACTCGATGAGAGATGGACAGCCCAAGGAGTTGAATGCGTTGGAGGGTGGTTGCTGCCATAAGAAAGGCAAGCCAAGTGTCATCATCTGAATGCTAAGCAGGGGTAACCATGGATTTGCTCATGTGATTTGGTCCCTTTGCACTCCTCAGACAGAGAAAGGAACGGAGGAAACTCTGCTGGGGCCTTTCCAGCCGGGGACAGAGAGGGACAGTCCTTCCCTCCCTGCCAGCACCAGGCTGTGCAGGTCCCACACACACCCTTAAAATACATCAGGTTCATTTTCTGAGAAAAACAGATCAGCTACGGACGTTTTTCTCAGCATCACTTGAAGAATAATTGTGGTTTCACAAGTTATTTTCCACAGTAACACATGAAGAAAAGGCTAAATTACTCTACTGTGGTCAGAGGTCAGGGGTACGTAGAAACATTTACCAAAAATAGGTGTCTTTAGGCTTAAGAACCTAATGACTTTTCTTTTTTTTTTTTTTTTTTTTTTTCCCCTCCGCTGCAATTTTGAAATAAGGTGCCTAGTCCTGTTTTAAATGTTGGATCACTGTCTGGCTCTGTCTCATAGTTCCTAAGTATTAAAAATGTTTTTTGAGGCTTGCCAAGAATGCTATATGAGTGACTAATACCATTTCACTTACTGAAAGGGTTCTAATGCAACATTAATTCAATGTAACAAACCTCTTACAGAGCAGTAATACAGCTTCCTTTAAAAGCTCATGAGATACCATATTATGATGTCGCAACCATAAAGATTTGCAGTGCATTAGTTTTAGGCCTGGCTATTTAAATTTGGGCAGTATAGAGATTAATCTGCATAATTATTTGCTTTAAGAATGAATCAGAATATACATTTCCTGCATTAGACTGTACTTTTAAGGTAAGTGTTGTTGGAGATAAATGCCTCTGTTTGCAGGAGCAATGTATGTTAACACATCTTCCAGAAACCTCCTGTTTTTTCTGATACAGAAAACAAAATACCAATAAATTATGTAGAGGTTTGCAGGTTTTCATCAACCTTGGAAAACCAAACCTAGGGTGGTAGAACTAAATTCTTTATACACAAACTGATATACCAAGGCATGGTACAGAGTAATTTGGGGTAGGTCTCCTGTCATCTAACTTTAGCTCCCAAAACATCTCCAGGTACATATGCTTCTAGTGGATTATATACCTCTTATTTACACTGGAGGTCTAAGGTAGTTGAAAAGGTTCTCATTTGAAGTTGTTTTTTTTTCCTCTCTATCTAAACGTGCAAGCACAAATGAGACAAATCGTCATATATTTTCTGCCTAGAAATATTGCAAGACACAGAATAGTGAATGAACTCGACAAAAAGTTGTTATTGGGAGCAAACTCCTCAAAGAGGTGGAAGAAGAGCTTCAGAATAGCACATAGGCACCTTGAGTACAGTTGAGGTAGCAGTAGGTGTCCATATTTGGAAGAACAAGCCATTTGCATCTCCTGGGGTAAATCTGTGTCATCTGTTTGGGCAGATCCCTCCCACCCTTGCAGGGACTTTTTCCTCTAGCATTTGTTAGCTTCCCTCTTCTCATATCATCACAGTGGTGAGCTCGTAGATTTAACATTCATCCAAGTGTATGAGGGGAGCAACCTTTCCCAAATAATTCCAGCCTGGGAAGTAGAAAACCCAAGTTCAGGGAAACTCAGTGATTTCTACCATGTCTTCAAAAAATGCCCTTGTGCAATGCTCCATAGCAAGGCTGGGGAGGTGGGAGAGCCTCCAGTCTTCTCTTGAAGCTTGTCCATGTCTACATGAAGACAGCAGCAGTCCTGAGACTCAGGGGAGATCAGGAGAGAAGGGACATGGTGCTTGTGTGGTGACCAGGAGACTGGGCAGGGGCTTGAGAAGATGGGGGTTTGTCTCTCTGCTTGGAGAGCGGTTCCCCTTTTCCATCCCCTGCCCAATGTAGAAAGTACATGCAATCCAACCTCTGTCACAACTGAGGGACCAGCCAGAAAAGAGGATTTCAGTAATTCTCAAGCCAAAGGTAGAGCAGAAAAGTGAACCTGGGATTTGGAGTTAATGCTGTTCTCAGAGCAACAGGGGTGTCTGGTTCCAGGGCAGCTCGTGAAAGCACTTCACATTTGGGGGCCCTTTATGGGATGTGACATGAAATCACTTTCTAAGCTGAAACCGTGTACTTCCAGTGCTGATGAAGATGCCATTGCAAGTCACTCATTTCACATATTAAGTGGATCAATTATTTTGGCTCTCTGACCTTCCAGTTCCAGGAATGCCCTGGGCTTTTTTGTTCCCAAGCTGTATTTCTTTTTGCACAGACCACGAACTGAATTCATTTCTCTAAGGAACATGAATAAAGTTTGTTTTTCCTAAATTCCTGGCAAACAAGTTGATGAAATCCATATGGATCACAAAGACTGAACGCTCGAGTACAATGTTCCTCATGTGAGCAAACACTTGTCTTTTAAAATAGACGACTTTTAGCTGTGGGGATTATATATATACATATTTGAGATCCGTTCTGTGAGCCACCAGCTAGATTCCAAAAGCATAAGACAGGAAGCTAACTGCTTCTGAAGGTGTTTTCCTTCTTCCTCATGTTAAACATACATGCTTTTCAGATAAGGGTTGTTAATTCTAATTTGTCTTCATAGCTGATAATTAGAGAAAAATTGTTAAAAAGTGTTTTGAAGTGAATTTGAAACCCTAATTCTTCTCAGCCCAAACAGCTCTGAGTTTTAACCTTCTTTTTAACATAGTCAAAATCCCTTCAACACAAACACACACACACACACACACACACACACACACACGTGCTGTGTCTCCTACCTTGGTCAAATTGCAGATGATCCAACCTACTGGGATTTTGAACCAACTGCTTTTTGATATGTCCTGTGCATGTCTCCATGTCCCAGCATGTCTCCAGCCCACACCTTCTTGACACCAGACTACCTGAGACATGCTGGTGTGCAGGCTAGGATGGGAGAGCATCTCAGAGGGAAGAGCTTTGAAAGGTTGCAGAGAAGGTGCTTTCTCACCCCTCGCAGGCTGCTCAAAGGACAGCTATGTCCTTCCCTCCTTTTGCAAACAGAAGGGGGTGACCAGCTTAGCTAATTAAAAACTGTTGGCTGTTCGTGAAATGAGTAGCAGCGACATGAATTACCAGTTAGCAGAGCTCTTCTGTATATACTTAAAAACCGCATCGTGCTTTCTTATCCCTGTCTGTACGTGAAAAGTAGAATCTTTGGGTGCTAGATCTGATGGCTGTGTCACCAGCTGGGGACCGTGGCCCTCCTCTGCTGCATCCTCTTTGGCATTCCCAAAACCCTGCCTGGGGGCTTCTGCACCAGGCACAACCTTCCCTCTTTTAGGGCAGGAGCAAAAAGGCATGCTTAGGCATTTACTGTCTTATCTCTTCACCTCCTCAAAAGACAGGAGAACTGGTGATGGTCTTAAAGCTCCATGGGAAGTGCGTGTGATTGACAGAGCTGAAAGCATCGGTGGGAGAGCGAACAGCAACGCGGGGAGATGGCAAAGCAGGGTGGCTAGATTTGAGTGGCTAGGAGGGTGAGGATGGGGTTGGTGTCTCTCGCCTTAAGGAGGCTGGGTAGGGCTGGGCAGTTGCCCTTGCACCTGGGGACTGGAGGTGGCTCCTGGCCACACCATGTGTAGGTGGCCCTAACCAGTAGTGCACAATCATCAGTTTATCTGCAAAGTAAGACATAAGTTTTTTTTTTAGTGTGTACAGCCTCAAAAACCTTTAAAATGACTTGAGAGAAGAATAAAAGCAATTAGCAAAATATGTGGTCAGAACCAAGGCAGTTTCCGCTGATTTTTTTTTCCTAAATGTTTATTTTGTAAGTGGAGTGAACAGTGTGTAGTAAAAAAAATTAAATAATTGAGAAAAGTTTTCCTTGGCAAAAAGCAAGCATTTTATAAGCAGCAGAAGATGAAATGTCAAGGCAGCTGTGGGATTGCAGTCGCTATGGTAATCATAACACAACACTTTGATTAGTTAGGCACACGGCGGAGACGCTGGGTAAGAGTCCGGGGGTGGCGGTGGTGAAGGGCAGGTTATTGTTTTTTTGAGGAAGTTTTAAAAACTCTACACAGAGAAGAACCTGTCCTTCTTAAAGGACGACATATGCCGAGTTTTCTGGTAAAATGCTTTTGTACCCACATTTTAGCATTTTATAAAAAAGCCCATCTTAAAATAAGTAACAGTCAGGGGCTTTTTGCTAAAATAATTCTCACAGAAGAGAAGGGTGTTTCCCTTCATACGGGGTCTGAGCATCATATGTCTTTGTATTTTATTTGTATAAATCTTATACAGGATTTGTATAAATCTTATGCATTTTTATTCACGCACCCTGTGGAACAAGGAAGTCTTTTATTCTCATTTTTCTTGTGGGGAGGGACACGAAACCAGAAAGGTTGATTCATGAGAAAATGCAGATGTTTAGACACTCCGTTACCTAATGTGAGTGTATCTGAGCTGCCTGCCCAACAGGTTAGGCTCACCTGTGTCTCCATTTGTGCAGATTTTTGATGGTGGCATGAAACGGACATGTTGAAGGCAAAGCTTTTCCTCCTGCTCTCTTCCGCTTCCCACAAACCAGAGCTGAGCCTTAAATACTGTGTTGTTGGTTAGAAGTGACATTCCTCCCAGTCCATCCTTTGAAAGGAAGAAAAGAGGGTAGATCAGTTTGGAAGAGAAGACCTGGCTCCCCAACTTCAGCAGTGGGATGAGACCTGGGAAAAGGTCCTGGTGGAGCTGAGCAAGGGGACGTCTGGGTGGAGTTCACATCAGGATGTTCTCTGCTGCTGAGCTGCTGCCTCCCTGCAAACAAGGACATTTCAACTCCGTGTTTGTGATTTCTCTTCACACCTTTTCTCTGTTGTGTTTATTTTGACTAGAAACTCCTTCACGGGGTGGTGAGGAGGGGCACTGGCTTCTATGGCATGTGTGTACAGCACAGTATGCCTCTGAGGTGATTTGGATGCTGTAAGTACACATTGCCAAGGCAAACATTACAAATAATGTTACATATTCTTTCAAAGTGTTGAAATGCATTAATTACCCAGGATGACACATCACCTGTTTATCCTTTTGTCTTTCTAAAAAAGAGAAATCAAGATCAACTTGGGCTTTTTTTTTTTTTTTTATTCATAAGGAACCTTGAACGGGAATGACAGTCCTGTATCTTGTAACAGGCTTTCCCAGAACAGACTTTCTTACATCTTTCAGAGCTGCTGCTGAATTTCTGAGGGGCTGCACTGCACTCTCAGAGGTCAGGGATGTTAAAATCAATGCCTCCTCCATTCTGTTCCTCAATTAAAAATCTCCTCTCGCCTTTGTGGATTCAAGGGTTAATCCCTTCTTTCAGCTTCCACTGGCTTTCCTGGGCAGCAGCCGGCTTCCTCCACCATCGTCCATGGCCACGACAGCCCCAACACTCATCCCAAACACCCTCATCCCAGGGAAGCCCATCCCCAGTGCAGCCCCTTGCCGGTGCGCAGACTCCTCTGGCTTGACTGCATGGATCCTTTTGCAGGATGGAGACCTGGGCACACAGCCTGAAAAGTCATTTCAGCCCAAGAAGGGCTGGAGTAACACAGTAATGTAAAGTAATACCTAAACAAACCCACAAAACCTGGAAGGGAAGAGATTGAAGTCCTGTAATTGCCCTAAGCTCTGCTAATTGTGAGACCACCAGCTGTGATAGAGGAAATTGATTTCATCAGTTGTCAGTCATCCTCCTTTTATTAATGATCAGAAGCTCACATCTCCTCCAGGCAGGGCAAAGTCTTGCTCTGCTCCGCTCCTCACTGTCATGCTGAAAACTTTGGTCATAGCAAATCCTCGGGTGTTACGTGGGGAGTTTTCTCTCTCCCCCAGTGGATTCTCGTGTTGGGATCATGCTGAGACGAGTCCTTGTCCTGACAGCAACACTTGGAGGTTTCTTGTCAGGCTTGTTCCTTCATCCCTTCGCTGATTAACTAACATATCTGACTTCTGGGGTAGGATTTGGCTGTGCTGCGGCTACACTGGTTTCTGTTAAATACAGCTAGACAGCTACATTACCCTGAGAGGGTGTTTCTAAGTGTAACAGGTAGTGTAGAGATGTGGGATGCTTACTGCTTCTAAGAAAAAAAAAAAAAACAACAACAACAAAACCAAACCCATGCTTCATTCAATTTTACATGAAATTGAATTAAAATTACCCATATTGCTAGTTAAGATTTTTTGTTTGACAATATGGCAGGGAATGTTCCTCACTACTTCTCCTCTACTCCACTGCAAAACTACCTCTTAAAAAAGCTGTTGAAAGATGGAATTTTATCAGAAGGGAACTTGAAATTTTGCTGGCTGCATATCCATCAATTCTTGCTTGTTAGGGTTTCGGTTTCAGGTAGATGTGTATTGACAAGCCTTGGTACTGCTCTTGGAAAAATGAGAGAGCTTTTAAAAATATTCAAAAAAAGAATGAAAAAGAAAACCAGAACAGGCATGTCCTTTTCCCTCTTCATTCTAAGCAAATGGTTCTGGCAACGCTTTTCCAGCAGTGCTGATGGGATCTGTACAGAGGAATAAGCTGTACCAGACTTCCAAACTGTCAGCACCGAACTTCATTCTCAGTAGAAACGGATCATTTTTAAATTTACTGAAGCACCATTGTGAAAAAAAAATAAAATGTTTGGGGGTGAGATGAGAAGTTTTGCTTAAATGTTGATTTTTGGTTTGGCTCTTCCTGTCTACTGTATTCAGACTTGTCCATCGAAGGCTTAGACACCTGCAGTAGGGTACACGGACCCCACCTCTGCAGTCTGACAGAAGAGCTGGTGCTGCCCTGTACAAGTGCTGCATTTCATCAGCGCTCCCGTGAAGAATCGTGGGGTCGTGCATCTTTAGTGCTTCAAGCAAAAATACTGTGGGCTCTGGCACGGGAGAATGTCAGGAGGGGAACAAAAGTGTAAAGTGGGGCCTTGGGATTCACACTGACCGTGTAGCAGCATCTGTTAATTTTGCACATTCATTAGAGTTGTGAATTCACTACCTTGGGAGGTATTCATCTGTGAAAAACTTGTCTTCTGATCACAAAGTTTCAGGGTCTTGGAGAACCTCAAAATCTTTTAAACTCGCATTTGCATCATGGCTGTTAGAGTAACTTTTATGAAAAAAATATATGAAGGAAATGAATTATGTGCTCCAGAAACTGTAAACAACATGGGGAACTAGTGAAGTGGGGTAGAAGAGATGAGGGTTAATAGGTAGAAAGGAAATTTTGCAGAAGGATAGTAGGAGTGGAAGGTGGCAGAGAAGTGGAACGGGAGCAATTAGAAGGCAGGCGTCTGGGTACAAAGCCTCGGTGGAGCCCAGCCTTGAACGAGAGCTGGGTCTGCAGAAAACACCCACGCCCTCAACATGCAAAGGGGGTTGTGCATGAGCTCGAGTCTTGCAGCAGCAAAGATGTGCCTCAAAGCTGCTACCAAAGAAAAGGAAAAGGGGAATGGAGTGCTGCCCTTTATGATGTGCAGAAAGCTTCTGTGGAAAGCCCACGTCATGAGTGCTGCTCAGGGCCAGGAGGAGTGCTGCGGCAAGAAGGAGAACGCTGCCTGTTGTACTTTCTCATCACGCTGTGACCTTGATACGTTTTATTATTTTAAACACTTAATTGTGTTATTTAAAACCTCTTATAATTACTCAGTTCTCTAGAGGCATACTTATGGCTTTTGCATAACAGTCCTGGGTAGATCCTGAAGCAATTATTGAGGAAATCCTGTGAAACACTATATGGTAGAAACACTCTACGGGTTAGTTACAGCATAATAACTACGAGAATGTTTGTAACTTGCTCACTGACTGCGCCTTCGAACCTGCAGCAGGAAATGGCAGCTTCAAAGGGACGATACAAGGGACAGCACCGGGTCCCTGTCAGAACTGTCTCGCTCCCCAGTCACCACCTGAGCATTGCTCTCTAACCAAAGCCATGTCCAGCAGTGCTGGAGTCCGATTGGGATGCAGGCAGCCGGAGGTCAGGGAACAGAAGAGTCAGCTGGATGACTCTCTGGTTGAATTAATATTTATTTGCAATTGAAACAGCTATAGATTGACACAGATGTGAATTAATATTTATTTGCAATTGAAACAGCCATAGATTGAGACCAATCTATGCCATCCAGTTCTGGGCTCCCCAGTTCAAGAGGGACAGGGAACTACTGGAAAGAGTCCAGCGTAGGGCTACAAAGATGATTCAAGGACTGGAGCATCTCCCTTATGAGGAGAGGCTGAAAGAGCTGGGACTCTTTAGTCTGGAGAAGAGAAGGCTGAGGGGAGACCTTATCAATGCCTACAAGTATCTCAAGGGCGGGCTGAGGGAGGAGGGAACCAGACTCTTTTCAGTAGTTGCCAGTGAGAGGACAAGGGGCAACAGGCACAAGTTGGAACATAAAGGGTTCCACTTGAATATGAGGAAGAACTTTTTCACGGTGAGGGTGACAGAGCCCTGGAACAGGCTGCCCAGGGAGGTTGTGGAGTCCCCTTCTTTGGAGATTTTCAAGCCCCGCCTGGATGCAGTCCTGAGTAACATGCTCTGACAAGCTCTAGGCAATCCTGCTTCAGCAGGGGAGTTGGACTAGATGATCTCTATGGTCCCTTCCAACTCTAAAAATTCAGTGAAATTCAGTGAAATTCAGCGAAATGTTAATAAACTAGAAATTGCAAACCATTTCCAGCCTTTTTTTTTTGTTTGTTTTCATCTCCACTTTGGGAGTTGAGTGGCATCATTTCTCCTCTCTATAAAGTTCTTGTGGGACTTCCCTCTGTTCTGTGTATTTTAAAGGTTTTTCCTTGTTCTGCTGTAAAAAGTTGCAGTGTTGTGAAGCAAGCACAGCATGTGAGTGTAGGCAGCTTGCTGTGGCTCTGCCTCTCTGGAAGTGCCACCTCTTACAGGCAAGAAGCCTGGTGTCCATTTGAAGAATGTCCATGGGGGGAAAGCAGATATTTTCAGAGGCACCCTCCAGCAGTGAGCTGTTCCTTGCCAGTTTATCTCTATGTTTAAACAATAATCAGGCTCTTCCGCTCTCAGTCGGTGATTCACAGTAATTTTGTCCTATACAGGCTCCAGATTAGATGGAGGCAGCTGCGATCAGACTCTCACATCAGCTGAATTCTGACAGCCTGGCACCGTCCCCTTTTAGCACCGGCCTTCACGCATACAAAATATGCTGGCACCAGGGTTTCCTAAACGACAGGGCTGAGGCTTGACCAGCATGGGAACCCTGCTACTGCGGAGAATGAGCGAGCGCCTCGCCTGCAGGGTCCAGGCTATTCTGTTTCCCATTCAGGTCGCAGCACTGGAAACACGATACGCCCAGTTAATCTTCAACCGGCGATCTCAGACGTTATAGATCCACTTATACCTTGTGATGAATTACTTCAGTGTTTGGCAAATATTAAATAACGTGGGGGTTTTTTTTTGTTTTTTGTTTTTTTTTTTTTTTTGTTGTTGACATGGAAGTGTGACCTGCAGGCTGCAGCTGGTCCCAGTGTTTGGTGCTGTTTGTGTCCTGCTGTCTGGCTCTTCCTCCCTCTGTTCTCTCCCTATTGAGGCGCAGCTGGTTTACGTCCGTCACCATCAATGGAAGGACATTTCCGAGCTGGTAATTGCCGAGAGGATCCGGTGCTGATGGCTTCTGGAGCTGCCAATCCAGGGAGCAGCTTTTGGCTCCTGCTGCTTACAGTATGTCTGCAGTTTGACCATTTATCTCACTTTACATACTTGAACTGAAAGAAAGGTTTGTGCAAGCACTTGCTGCTCATTCCCTGGCATGTCTTTCTCCCCCTTCATCCCCTCCCTTCCTCCCTCCCTCCCTCTCTTGCGTGTTATCAGCTATTGCAACAGCACTAAAATGTGTCAAATAAGGTGAATGCTGTTGTCTAGTTCTGAAGTAATGCTTCACAGTGACTCCATTCAAAATACGACTTTGAAATAATCACTGATTCACAATTATGGGAAAAAAAATACAATTATTTTTTTTTTTCCCCCACTGGCTACATTCTAACTGAGCGCTGTAGGTGCAAACTGTCAAACTTGGGTGTTTAAATGCAGCTGCATAAAATTTGTTTAGGCATTTTCATAGGTGTTTGAAAGCTCAAAAGCTGGTGAAGGCTTTCTATTAAGGAGATACAGAAGGTGGAAGAACAATGAAATCAGGCTGCTGCTGTAGGTGGTTGAATCACTTCATTTAAGATATCAGTTGATAAAAAAGTTGAGTGGGATCCAGTCTGCAAAGTCCTGCTTATGCTGGGACTTAGGTTCCTAAAAGCCACTGAATTTCCAGTCTTCCTTAATCCCGTAGGAATCTAAATTCACTAAGCCACTAAGCCTCACTACCTAGTTGAAAGCTCCTTTGGTTCCTGGTTTTATTCACCTGCAAATGCTCAGATAGGAAATGAGTGTCTGTCTGTCATCTGAAGCAGTTTGGGATTCAAGCTGAGGAGGACAGGCACTCAAATACTCCCCAAGACCCTTGGAAAAAAAGAATGAAAAATGATATTTCGTCAAACCAATGATTACTTTCATTTGACATAGTGACACTGCCCATGTGTTGCTGATTAGCTGACTGTCTAGCATGCTGACAGAAGAAGGGAGATGCTTGGTGGTTAGCACACTGACAGAAAACTGACAACAGAGGAGAAATGCTCTTTAGCATCTTTCTGTCATCCAAAGAGTGTGTGGAGCCCTTAGAGCTCTTAGTGGAACCCAGCTGGACCCAGCTAACTGCAGTGTGCACCCTCTTTATATTAGACTATCAGTGGATAAACAAGAAAAACTGCCTTGGGAGCAGGGGTCAGAATAGTAAGTGTCTGCCCTTTCCCCTTCAATTTCTCAATTTTTTACCAAGGTAGACAGAAATTGTATTGAAGAAAGCTCCTAAAATAAAAATGTTACCCTTTTCCCTTCCCTTCCCTTCCCTTCCCTTCCCTTCCCTTCCTCTGCTTTTTTTTCATTCTCAATCCTGTTCATTCCCTTTGTTTAATCTGTTTTAACTTTAATTAACTGCTACTCTCCATCACACCTTTGGCAACCCTGCTCTCTCCTCTGCTGCTCGAAGTGTGTATATTTGTACAGGGAGGAATGCTGTCTTCCTGCTTTGGCATCTTCTTTGTTTAGCTCACCTGTTGGTCAAGACTGTTCACCTCCGTTTGCTTCTCAGGCTCCATGGAGACTGCGTATAAATCCAAAGTGAGGTGACAAAGACATCATAAAAAGGTGTGTTTGCTTCAAGACAGATATTGAGAAATTTCCGATAAGTAGCCACCAAGTAAGTGGAAGTAAACATCCTCCCAACTCTACGGGATAAAGAAAGTTCACAATAATCTGTCTTGTTTCTTACCTCTTGCCTTCAACAAGGTGTCACCAGATGGTAAGAACTGTAGCAAAACCCCCCATCCTATTTTTCTCCTCACCATTTTCATCTTCATATCAGATCTGTACTAGCTGAAGGAGGGAGAACATCAGCTTTTCTTTACAAAAGTCTGAGTTTAAATAGCTACTACACTGACCTGCAGGAGCCTTAGTCTCTGTGTGCCAGATTCCTCTGTCTGTCTGTGTTCTGGTACACATATAAATAGAGCAGCACGGTATTTGGAGGAAGGAAAAAGAGGGTGGCACGCTGTTCCCCTCTCTTACACTCCATGCCTGGATGTGCACAACTCAGCTTTGCAAGGATGAGCCCCAGAAGGAAGGAGATCAGCTCAAGGTTGTGTCTGGTCCGACTTTGGAAATCCATTCCTGATTCAGTTCCTTCCACATGAACAAAAGAGAAAAAATATTTTACCATAACTTTCTGGCTCAAAACTCTTTAGTTACTGAAATCTGACAGAATAACATGAAAGGTTATTTGAGATGAATTTGACAACTGACAGAAATACTTCTGTGGAGCAATCAATTTCTAATTATTATTCATTTATACATATTTAAAATCTCTCCTAAAGCACGTTCTTAAAAGGAAAGCCCTTCAAAACAACAGGAAAAAATGTGTGCAAAGGCTTTTCATGCTGGGTTGTTAGCAGTGTCTATCAGCTTTTTATGGCTGCAGATGACTACAAATAGACCATGACAAAGCAAATCAGGCCACAGCAGAGCATCAGTGGTAGCTAAGCTGGTAGGCAAAAAGGTACATAGATAATTGACAAAAATACTTGCCTTTTAAAAATTTAATTGAAATGTAGTACTTTATCCTATTTTCAATAGGACAGAGAAGACTGGAATTCAAGGGCCTTCAGTACGACCAAGGACAGCCTTGTCCCTACAATTTTGATGAATTTCTATAGAAAATTTCTGTTTTCCTAAAATTTGATAACAGTACATGCTTGAGTAGAGAAAACATCACAGAAAGAACACTTACAGGATTTCCTACATCTATGACTAGCCCGATGGAATAGAAATGTTTGCCTTTCATTGCAAGACACTGAAATCAATTTAATATAAATTTTGAAAAAAACCATTCCAAGGTTTATTCACAGAAAGGTGAATAAATTTATTTTTTTTTAAAAAAGAGACAAATATCATTCAAGGTAAATACTCCTAAACTGCAAGACAATTCCACTGAAGTTACTGTAGCTGATACTGACCTTAAGAGAATCATTGTGTGTGTGTTCTTGTCCTAAACCAAACAAACTACTCACAAATAAGTGTGTGATGTAGTTGTCTGTAGGTTAAAAGAATAAAGCCCTTAAAAAACCCCTTAAACACATGCACAAAACTGTAGTAATGATAAAGGAACTGTAGGAACCAATCTTTCCATTTGTGCTACACCGCAACAGGTGGATTCACCCATTTTAGCTCGAAAATTGTGCATTTCATTTTTATTTCCCAGGGTAAACAGTGGAAATCTATATTAAACACCAGATGTCTGCTAGAGGCCTAAACCCAAGTATTTGAATGTTGTATGGACATTGGGACATGAATGACTGAAGCTTCTTTGACCTTAGTGAATGAACGCATAAGGCAAGCTAGAGAATAGACTGTGCCATTCATGATGCAGGGCTGAATCATGTGAAGATATTCAAAATGATAAATGACACCTTCAAAACTGACTTGAAGTACTACTTCTGTAGCAGATAAGGAGGATAAAAGGGAAATAATCACAGACGAAAGCAGGATTCAGATTTGCCAAATTCTATGACAATATTTCTTGGCAATGACTTTATGTATTAAGGAAATAGAGCATTCACTGCACACTTTAGACTTCAACAAACACATATTTTTTAAAGCCACAGACTTTTTAGTTCTTAGCATCTAAGACTGCAGGACAGAGAATTAAAATACTATGTTAATTCAGAGCTACAAATCTTTTGTATCGGAGAAGATACAACTAACAATTACACAACACATGATTACCTAGGATCAGAGGGCAGCTTGGCAACACTTATTTAACATATCTTTTGGTACCTCTGAGACTGTCTTTTGGATTTGTTAGACACCGTGGCGAAAAGTTTAGGGTAGAGAGAAGGGGTACACCGAGGTGTGAAGGCCCCAAAATGGAAATAACATTCAAGGGAAAATACCAGCAAGAGCAGAAAAAAACCAAACCAAACAAAAAAATCAGCTGTACTAGATGGTACCAAAGGTCTTTTTTCCCCATCCCAGTTTTCTCTCTCCCACAAATGTATGAATACATTTGCTCCATTTGCTCTCTGTTTCATAAACTGGTACCCACTGTTCCTGACGCTGCTGTATCTGGGGTGAGGATAAGGAAGACTAAGGTCCTTCAAGACTCCATTAGCTCCTCTGCCACCTCCTGCTACTTGTCACCCAGTCCTTGGTGGCTGTGTGACCCAATACCTTCCCTCTCTTCCCAAGAAACACTGTGACATAGATTAACTACCTGACACTAATTTTACCACCACCTGTCACAGCACGATTTTGGGTCAAACCCTGTGTCTGATACAGTGAGGATGACTGTGCTTCTGTCTCTTGACCAGACATGGATGGTGGTCCATCCATTCTTCCAGTCCCCATCACCCCATCATATTGTTCAGAAGTTAAATGTGCAGTAAATTAATTTCTTGGAGAGTTATCAAGATTTTCTTGACAGAGACTTCACAGATAAAGTTGAATGACCACATGCTGGGAAGAAAATTGGATGATGTTCCCTTCAACTTCCTTCTTCCTTGAGTCAGGAAATATGCCCTCTCTTCTAAAGCAAACATGGCTAAATTGTAAGGTTCTTGGTCAAGTCCCATAAATTTCTGAAAATAGGTTTTATGTTTTGTTTGACCTGTTCATGAATTTGCAGCTACACCCCAAGCACAAAGTGGCTGCTTCCCTCCTACCCCCGTTGTATAAGAAACTGAGCTCTTGCTGAAGGTGGTTTCTGAGCGTGTACTAAGAATGGTTTGACTTAAATACATTATTTTTAACATTAATTCTCATTGATGGTTTTGCAGGCCTCATTATTGTTCAGTGTCAACAACAGTGTTTCTTCCATAAAAATTTAAAATACAGCACGTACTGTATACTTCAGTGTTCTTTATTATAACACTTTACATTCCTCCTATACTGCATGGCTACTTTTCTTTATTTAATATATGTCAAAAAAACATGAAAATACACTTTCTAGCCTACAAAGCAGTGCTTTGAACCCCCACCCCAACTTTAAGTGCTTTGAATCACATCTCTGAAGTGCAAGCAGATAGATAGAGAATGCTACCTGGGAAGTGCATTTGGTTTGCAAAATACATTAAAACTCAACCAGTGAGAAAAGGCTGATTCTCTGGCATCAGATATTCTTGCACTGCACTTGGTCTTGATGCATTGTCTGAATGAGAAAGATAAACCCACATCTCAAATATTTTTATTGCTTGATTCAAGAACTGAGCCTCCAGAATTCTCCATTCAACACATTTACTGTTCACACAAGACGGTGTTCTGATCTTATTATTCATACCAAGCAGTGAAATCTCTGACTGTTCCCTTTGCCTTTTTTCACTTTGGTTATTAGCTGCAAAATGTAGTTTCCTGGTCAAAGGTTTGAGAAATAGGATTTTTACATTAAAAATATACTACAGATGCTCACAGTTTTGTGGGATTTTTACTCAACTTTCCTTTTTCATTTTCTTTCTTTTCTGCCCACAAAATTACCCTCACAAATTCTCAAAAACAGAAGTTAGCATTTCTTACAGTCAGATGAGTGCTGGAAAAAGAACATGATGTGTCATAAACTAAGTATTTCATTTTTTATGCGCTGAAATACAGCATCTCACCTGCTTGACTAAAATAAATCATTAACACCATGAGTTCATAAATAACTTGAATAACATCCTTTCTGAGAGTATTTTTGATATAGTCCAGTCAGGCTGAATTCAAAACATTCCTATGGCTCTAAAAATATACATACTCGTGGTTTCTCCTGTTACAGATTGGTTATTACACTTGATACTAAAGTCCACACACCAGCAGCTCCAACATGGAATTTTCTAACACATTTGTTTATCTTCAGCTCAGATTTAGACACAATAACACTGGTTAATAACTGCCTAGTTGTGCTAGCTTTCTAAAATACATAGAGCATTTGCTGTCTTGTTCTATGATTAAAAAAAAAAAAAGCAGTAGTAACATTGATTAACTCCGATAGTGACAGGGTTAGACTGTACAATTCAGCGAGCTCTTCATGAATATGCTTCTTTACATTTTGGTGGCTTAAATCCATTTTCTTCTTTGTTACCAAGGTCTGTTTCATCCAATGTAATTGCATACTTATTTCCAGAAGACTTCCTGCAGAATTGTAAGAACTGTAATTTCCATTATTTCATTTTTGCAAAGAAAAATCAAACAAAAATAGGTGTGAAAGTTTATCTTGACTTTTCTTCAGCATGGATGAGTACAGTTGGAGCCTACTTTTCTTCTTAAAAGTGTTTTCAACTTGCTCAATGTAATAGCTTCCCAGTGTGAGTCCTTGACTGGCAAAATAACAGGTATTACCTAGTATTTTCACTAAGATATTTCTGTTTTTCTTCTAAGAGCACTGAAAACTTTGTGATCTGGAAATAAAAGAAGAAGAAAAGCCCTTGTGGATCTTTGCTCACAGGAAGAAGCCTGGGAACTTCCAATACAGTTCCCATTAAAAAAATTCAATCAGTATGAAAGCTTTAATTGGGTACTTAGTCAAAGGAAAGTTGGTGTTTAAATGGTACAGTGTACAGACATGTCAATAAAATTCAGAGTCACTAGCTGGAGAATAATGGGCCATTTAAGCCCATTGAAAGTGAATTGGTCACTCCTGACTGAAAGTGGTTTACAAGCTGTTCCACTGACATTGGAAATGATGAACCTGCCATGGTGTAATTGTGTTTTCTGCATCCCTGCTCCCTCACAGTTGCTATACCTAGTGAAACACAGAAATAATAATAACTAGCAATGGTCACTGAGAGTTCAACAAACTTATAAATGACTTGGGCTCCCTGTGCCCTGGGACAAGAGTCAGCCTGTGATGTGTCTGACTTCAGACTTTGCAAACATCTGTTGGCTGGATAGGAAGCACAAACCAAGTAGTCAGGTTCCCAGGGGATCTCCATCATCCTTTATTGGGAAATCCAGATGGAAAGTCAGTCGATAAATGGAGTAAAAGGGAGGACTTATAGATTGACTTGCTTATGGACTCTTGATTTCTGAATATGGAGTTGTCAGCGGACATTTCTGTGGCACACATGTCATTGTCTAGCATGGGTTTATCCTCATATCACCCTCATAGTAGAAAGAAAAGTGGCAGCCACAATCACAAAGAAGGTTACCTCTCCCACAGCCAGGTTCTTCAAGGGAAACCTGCACAAGCAGTGACAAAGCTGCTCTGAGCTCCACCAGGTCCCATGGCGTGACCAAGAAACATGGCAAACATCCATCTGCCATTTAGATGTGGCTTGATGTGCTGTAGCAGGGTTTTCCCATCAGGCCTAATCTTTTCTAGGCAGTTGTAATTACATTAGTTCAAGTTGTGTCACGTCTGAGGGCACAGGTGTCTAAACTTGTTGGAGCTGCTGCCTGTAGGTACCTTACTGGGCAATTAGCTCACTGACATTCATGCCCTGCCTTTCTGGAATACAGAGAAAGGCTTTTCATAAAATTGGTTCACTTACATTGCTAAGAAGAAGATGAACCCCTATTGACCCTCAGTTTGTCCACACAGTTCAACTTCTAGCTAACTCCCTGTCTGTTTTGGGGTCATTTCAAAGTGTCACAGAATCACAGACTGGGAGCTCTACCAAAGTTGATCCTCTGACGTGGTTTGGATGACAGCTCACTCCAGAGCTTTTTTTCTGAAAGGTGTTACAGACAAGACTGTACAGTGTCTGGCACCCTCTGCTCTCTACAGACTTCCCATATTATTCCAGCTGATTTTGTACACAAGGAAACACCCATGTCTTCCTACCACATCCCAGGGCATGCACCACATACCCTTGAATTCATGCTATAAACCCCCCATTTTGATAATGGTGAGAATGCAGTCTTCAGACACTTCAATCTGCAATAAGCATGTAAAATAGTCATCATGACTCAAGGCTAAAGGAATACCACAGCAGGCAGAGAAGATCAAAGCCAGCAGCTACATAGTGGCCATGCTGTTTAACAGGACACCTGGTGAACACCATGGATGCAAGCAAGTCCTTGCCATGAGCAACCTGACGTAGTTGAAGGTGTCCCTGCTCATTGCAAGGGAGGTTGGACTAGATGACCTGTAAAGGTCCTTTTGAACCCAAACCATTCTATGAATCTATGTGGCTTAAAAAACAGGAATCAGTTTCTGTTCCTTTTTATGTCTAGCAGTAGAGGCATAGCCAATTACTTTTGGCAGGGCTGCCTCTGACTGCTTTTATTGGAGGTTAGGAAGAGATTTTCTTTCTCCTGTTTTTCTCATTATCTGATTGATAAGAGCATGCTCTGACTGCAAAATCCAATCTAGTGCAGTTTTGTTCACTAACTTCTATTCTGCCATTAACATTTTTAAGATATTCAATTTGCAAACCATACAAGCATAACTGAAAAAAAAAATCCTGTCTGTATTCTTGGGGATTTTTATAGGTCTCTTTTAACTTTGATGGCAGTTTCAGCTACCTGTGGCCTTATCAGGTAAAGTCACAGAATCCCAGAATCCCAGAATGATATGAGGTTGAAAGGGTTGAAAGGGTTGAAAGGGTCCTCTTGGAGATCATCTAGTCCAACCCCCCTGCCAAAGAAGGTCCTCTTAGAGCAGGTTGCTCAGGAACTTGTCCAGGAGGGTTTTGAATGTCTCCAGAGAAGGAGACTCCACCACCTCTCTGGGCAGCCTGTTCCAGTGCTCTGCCACCCTCAAAGTAAAGAAGTTCCTCCTCATGTTTAGATGCAACTTCTTATGTACAAGTTTGTGCCTATTTCCTCTTGTACAGTCACGTACATTTTATAGTATAAGACCATAAGTAAAATTATTTGTCTTTTTGAGTGCTTAGTTTTTGGTAGGACATGCACAAACCACTGATTTGCACGTTTGCCTGTCCTGATGCTTGTGGAACTATACCTGTGGAGGTATAGTTCTTCACACACACTCTGTAGAGGCACCTGTGGACGAGTAAGGATTGATGTTCCTGCACTAAATTTTGTTCTTTTTGAATAATCTTTTTGTTGTACCCCATTTCCAACTTTGCTTTGTGATTGCCACACGCTTGTACTCTTGCCACTCCTCTGATGAGTCAAGCACACCATGATGGTCTTGACCTTACAATAGACCATTTTCTTTCCCCAGAAGATGGAATTTGATGGAATTTCTATTTTATTTATTACAAAATGCGAATTCTGTTTAACAGAATATCTGCTTACATTTACTGGTTATGGTCCTCAATTATTTTTCGTTAGGGAAAATATGCCATTTACATAGACTTAGTAACATTTACTTTATTTTCATTGAAAAAAACTTGTTACCAAATACAAGCCAGATGGTGGCTTATTTTTCAAAAAGATAATGTTTAATATAGACAAACATGCTATTATGACTCCAAGGATATAAAAATATTTTATGCCAATGATATCTCTCAAAAAATTTACTTTGCAGAGACTATAGCCTCTTTTTCTACATTTATTGATTGTTCTGTTTCTATACAAGCAAATACGTCTACCTTTTCTCTCTACAGTGGTTCTTCTTTGTCATCTTTACTTACTGTCTGATTTGTAGTTAAACTAATCTTCCTATGATTTTGCACAAAGGGAACTTCACAATAGCTACTCTAGAAACTCAGGTTTGATCATATGCTGTTGGGATTTTACTTTATTTTTAACACTAAACCTGTGGGAGATTCCAAATGCATTATTCACATCCACTGTATAAATTTCCCTTACGGGTATTAACCCAATTTTGAAAGATGCTGAGTTTCATCTGTTTTATTTCTTCAGCTTGAACATTTCTTACAGTGTCAGTGCCGTTGTCTCTGATTTCCTAATAGCCTGTGCATCTGCCCAGCTTAAAATGAATGATATTCCACTTGCTTTCATGATCTACTGATGCTCTGCTATGACATAAGCAAACACTCCATTAAAGAAAGTTCATTTAAGGTAGTGCTTGTGCTGCCATCTCCCTCGTCTAAGCAATGTACGGCCTGCTGGCATTTCGACAGTTTTGCAAAATAATGGGGTCCATCGCAAACCTAGCGTTTCTGTTAAGTGTTGGGGATTTTCTGGGCTAATTGGTCAGCATGTATTTAGCATGTTATGTTTCAGGAACATAGGCAAACTCAAGTGTCTCAAGAGTAATTTAGTGACATGTGACAAGTGGACATTGTCTTCTCCAAAGAGGCTAAAGCTGAACAGCATGGATATATGCTACTTGCAGCCTTTGTACCATGTGGCACTAGGCATAGGCATCACTCTCTGCGAATAATGTATTTAACAGCGTTGCTTATTATCTACTATATGAGTTAATGAAGGGTTGTCAGCCTTCAGGCTGAGCTCCCCAGCAATCCACTTGGTAGCCTGTCAGCAAGGCAAGCAGAAGGCCAGGAACAAACAGTCAGCTTTTGGATGGAAATTTTCAGAATCAGCAGGTTCTGAAACCCATGTGTACTTCTTCACAACTTTCTTAGCCTCGTATCATTTCTGAGAAATATGTCACTTTTCATTAATCACCTGTCTCCATCCAAAAAAGTTCCATTGAGAGCCTTCTAACAAGCCATATGCACGGTTATAATTTCAGAGGTGCCTGCATATACAACAGGATCTTTTTAAGGCAAGGTTTTCTAGAAACATAGAGTAAAAGTCCATTTCTATCTCACAGAGATAACAAAAGACTGCTGACATGAGAGATTAAACAGACAAACTGAAAAGAAGATAAACATCACACAATATTAGTTATCATGTTAAACTGTGATATGAGTCTATCAGTGTACCAGGGGGACTGCTTATGGATTTTTAGAATATTTAGAATTAAATATTTTGTCTTTCCATTTTGAAGTAACATTTTCATTTAAAGTGGTGACCTAAATTAAACAAACACCAAGAACAAGATAAAAAGTTTAAAAGTGGATGGGAAGTTACCTAAACTAAAAATTAAGTAATATCATTCATTGGGAATTGAAGTATTTTATATCGATCCAAAAACCTTCTCTCAAAAGCTTGGTTGGTTATTTTGCAAAAATATCTTAATTTGATTATTCACTTCTTTTGGAACTAATCTTACTTTCCCATTCTCTGTTCTTTTTTGTTATTCTACTGAACAAAAATATGAATATCCACCCAGTTCTTTTCTGAGATGATTGTTATTTCTCTGTGTATGTTCCAGTCATAACCAGAAAAAGCTGAGATTGCAGCTTTCACTAGGAAAGTGCTAGTACTACAAAAGAGTAGAAAGAAGCCCTTTTTCAAATTATTATGTGAAGCTATTGAGACAAAATTGAAAGCTATTGAGGCAAAATTAAAAAAAAAAACAACCAAAAATCCCAAAACCCTAGTATTTATGACCACTCCTCCTTCTCTTATCTGATTATAGATTTTCTTAAGGATGCCTTTCTTTTCAGTACAATTAATTTTGATAACTCTCTTCTTTTTCATACCAAAATTGTTAACAAAGGATATACTATTCAATTCCAATTCCAGACGTCAAAGATTTTGTTGCTTCTCTTTCCAACCCAAATAAAGGTTTCTGCACCTAAAGGCTCGTCTATTTCTTCCACTCGCATCAGTTGAACAAATAACAGATATTACCTCTGCCTGCAAATGTTGTCCTACTTTTATTTTTTAATTATAATTTAATTATAATTTTTAAAGTAATTTTTATTATAACTACAAATACTACTTCAGAGAGATGTTTTCTGGACAGTATGTTGGAGAACCCCTCTCTTTCTTTCTCCATTGACTATAGGGGAATGCAAAGGATACTGATCTCCTAATTTAGGCACTTCATCCAATAATTTGAGAGTAATGTGCGGAAGATATCTCCTTAAATCTTGACTCTTGCTGCCTCACCAGGTAACCAACTATTCAAGCAAATCTAAAGATTTCTATGTCACGTGGTCGGAATGCCAATACAGAAAAATCCACGCTGTCAGTCAGAACACAGCATTGATTTAGTTTCAGTTTTTACACATATATCTTTTTCATTGCAAAATATCTTTCCACAGAAAGAATTTCAAATGCCTGAACTTTATCTAAGGGCTCCTTGTCACCAGAGACGCTTGTGGGAGGATGTCTCAGCCTCTGGAGACCTGCAGTCTCACACTATTGTGTTGCAGCTTCCAGGCGCACATTCCATTCAAAAGAGGTTGAATCCAGGGAATGCCATCACCGGTGCACCCTGTGTGATTTGTCAGAGTCAGCAAGAAATCACTTTCTTGTGATATTTTGGGCAGACTCTCTTGAAGCATGTAAAATAAACCCACTGCTCCTGCATGGCCTGAAATTACCTCTGTGGCAATGCTGGGAAACTATCTGTGCAATTTTTCAGGGGTTCTGTGTAGTTCTGCTTTCTCTCCTTCTGGTGCCTGTCCGAATGCTCAGCCAAGTCAAAGGAAACTGTAAAAGGAAAGGCTGCAGAACTTAACAGGAAAGGTGAGACAATGGCACAGATAAGAACTTCAGGTTCCCGGCTTCAAAGGAGTTGAGATAACAATGGCTACGCCATCAAGTGATGGGAAGCATTTGCCTGTCTGGCTCCATCTTTTCTGGGATCAAAAGACACAGAAAAACCTCAAAGAACCTTGAAAAGGGAGGGGACTCAGGAGAATGCCCAGACTGTGTCAGTGAAAAAATGCTGGTGGGCTTCCTCCTCCTCTATTAAAGGAGGGAGTAAGCTACTTCTTTTGACCCAGAAATTGGAAATAAAACAGGCCTTCCTTTAGATAGGGCAGATAAAACTTAGTAAATAATGCATGTGGGTAATATAATTTGAAAAATATTTTTTCCAGTATTGTGTTCCTTCTGGCAAAAAAACCCAAATGTTTTGCTTTCCATTACAAATGTTTCCCTTATTACTGTAGAAAATATTCAGGCTCCTGGAAGAGAGCTCTTAGAAAGGACAGGACTAGTTATATCTGTCTCTTATTCATAGCTGAAAGCACGATAAAATGTCAGAGAATTTTGGATACTTCTCTAATAATGGGCTCAATGAACCCTGTCACTTTTGAGGATACATTTATAAATGGTTGGTAGTGTCTTACACTACGTATGTCATCCTGTGCATAGTAGTAAAAAGACCACGTAAACCATGTTCAGACAGACTATTTTTCTCTCAGGAGACTCCTCTGAACACAAACATTGTGGTCATCAGATCCACTCACTCAGCATGCAGAGCATTTACTGGTTTCCCATAAATGTCTGCAGCCCATGTGCTAGCTGACTGCACTAGAGCTATTGATCATGAAAGCATATGAGCAAGAACAAAATTATTCATATTGTCAGGAAGCTATCTGGCTCTGTTTGGGCCTGTGGTTGCTATTACAGGAATATGTCACAGGTGGTGTGGTTTTCAAGCATTCAGGATTTGCTGATAGACTTTTTAGCCATCGTTCACAAACACCCATAATAGAACACCCTTCCTTCTCCAGCTCCTGTTCTAGCACTCCTCTTTAAGACATTTCAATAGGAGTTAGTAAACCTGGACTAATTCTGAGGTCAGTGGAAAGAAACAGGTATCTTCAGAACATACTCATGATATCTCTTAGCTGATTTTGGATGAGATGATTCAACCTTGGTAGCTGTGTATGTCTTTACATTGACAATACAGGGGAAGTCAGTTTGCTGACTGAATTTTCTTATGCCCTGGTACTTGTCAATGTCTTAACTTAAATACCTCACATATGTGTGTAATATTACAGACCTGTAAACTCTGACCAACAAGAAACTTTCAAATAATTGAGTATTTTTAATCTTTAGAAGAAAAGACTGAAGCCTTATATTGTTATCCAGAATAATTAAAAGACAGCTGCAAAGGTAAAGGAACAGATTCTTTCATAAGTCCACTGGGTTAGGAAAAGAATAGCTGCCTAACATTGCTGTAGGGTGTATTTAGGCTAGATTTGAAGAAAACCAACTATGGTTATCAATTAAATGAAGAGGCAGTGGAGATTACGGGATCCCTGTCCCTGGTGGTTTTTGAGGACTAGATAGACAAATATCTGTCAGGAGCAGCGAGCATTTGTCTTGCATGATCTACACCCACTGCAAGAAGTAGATGATCTTATCAGGCTCCCTGTATCCCTATTTTCTAAGGCTACACCTACACTGATAAGTCAAATCTGCCTAGGATCACTTTCTGACATGATGCCAGCTAGTATAGAGCAATGTGTCTCTATAGTATTAAACTAGGTCAAGGTGGCCAACTCCACCTCAGGATGGACACTGGTCTGTGCTAACTATCAAATCATGCCCCAAAATTGTTTGGCAAGCTACTAACTGATGTCAGCCAAAAGAGTGTGGGGACTCTTCTAGCATTTGAGCAGTGCAGATGATCAAGACGAATTGTTTGGCAACATTCCCTGGTGCAGTTTAATTTACTAGTTTAACTATAACCTACAATTCTGTGGCAAAGTCTGTCCAAACTCTCATCAGAACTGTTCTCAAATTGAAAAGTGAAATAAAGCTTGACGTGCTCTGCTCCTGAAAACAGTCAATCTTTTACTACCTGTACTAGCTAGTGATGATTCCCTGTAGGTCTCCAATTTAGACTTCTATCCTTTTTTTCTCAGTAGAGGGCATCCTTAGTACAGTCACTTCAGTAGTCTGTATCCATACAGCAAGGAGTGGGAGCAAACTTCATATTGCCTCCAAAGTAGACTAAACTGAGTAAACACTTGGTACATGTGCATTTATGAGAAACACTAGGTCTTGTGGAATAATTTGAGCCAGTATTCACTTGAGCAGGCTTCCTCCTCTTCACCATAATAGGCAAGAAGGGGAAATAGAGACTGGAAGACTAGAGAATATTTGTGAAATTTTCTTGCTGAAGTTTTTTGGGTTTTTTTTTGGTTTGTTTTTTTTTGCGTAGAGAAAAACAGCCAGTAAAAGCATAGAGTTAAAATAGAATATTTAAGTTCTTTTCAGGAGAAGGAGGGGAGATTTCTCCATTTACTTTAATTAAAGTTCTCCACAAGCTCTTTTTTTTTTTCCCCTTAGGTTTGGGAGCTTGGCAGGCTTTATGTTTTTTAAAAAAAAAAAAAAAAAAAATCCAGCTTGCTCACTAGGCAAATTTTCCCATGCTTTCAAAGCTGTACTGTTTAGGCAATCAAATGTTAATCCGACCACAGTCTAGCTTTTGCTTTCTTCCCAACAGCTTGATATCTCCTGCCATGAAGGCTCTCCCCTCGGAGGCAGGGCAGACAGAGATGTCGCTGTCCAGCACGTTGAGTGGTAACGAGCTGCAGCACAAATAATGAATTGATAACACCCATGTGTTCCTCACCCCCAGAGCATGTGCACGGGTGAGCCAGCTGCAAATGATTTATTCCACGTACCAAAAGCTCTACTAAATCAAGCCAAACAATATTGCCTTTTTTTTTTTTTTTTTTTTTTTTTTTTTTTTCAGAGAAGGAAGTATTTCCCACGAAGCTGGTAACTTCTGTCTATTAGCTTATAATCTGTATAACCCAAATGTTTTGCTTTATAGCACTGTGCCGGTGGTAAGCATCAAAAAAAAACCCATCTAAAGGCAGTCTCTAGGGGACTGTGTTAACTTAATAACTGGGAGAGTGAGCATGCAACCGAAATGAAGAAGGCACGTCTAAGAAATGAGTATAAAAGTGAAAGTCAAAATAGTTAAGAGGTCTCAGCCTTTGAAAAGAGGTTTTTCACCGAGTCCAATCTGCAAAGAGTTACCACCATGAATATTTTGAAAAGCAGACCGATGTAAAACTTGAATTACAGCCTTTAACTCTACCTGATCTGTGTTGTTCGTCACTGGTGGCTTTTACTGATACAGTTAACATTCATCTAGGACTCTGGTTATATTTGGCAATAGGGAAAAAAACACAGAGGAAGTTTTAAAAAATGCATTGTTTCCTCTTTTTCTGACATCTTCTTTATAAAGGAGTCTTGCAATCAAACTTATGATAAAAAGTGTAACATTTCTTTATTAGAAGCTAAATTTGAATGACAATAATTTTGCTATGATTGTTTTTGATGATAAACTGGAAACAGCATACAGTGATCACTACCACATGTATTTAGACTTGGGTTGGCTAGACTTGTATTCTCCCAGGGAAACTGGGTACTTCAACTGGATTTCATTTTTTAAAATTTATATCTCACTGAGAAATTTCCAACTTAGTTTCCAATCTATTTATTCACAAGAATTCTTAGGGTTTCCACTAACTGTTGCAGATGTTCTTTGCTAGCCTGGGTTCCGCAATCTTGGAACAAGCTCTTGGGAGAGAAAAGGCCTATTTTACGGGATCAGGCTGTTTATTCACACTGAAGTCAAAAGGACTAGCTGTATCATGTTGCAAACAACAGCAAATTATCTGAACAGATAGATTCCTTTTCATTACAAGGATAAATGTGCACGTACACACACATACACACAGATAGACGCACAGGCACATGCACACGTATGCATGAACTGTTTGGGAGTAAATCTGAGAAAGAAAATGAGGGAGGGATGAGGTTAGAAAAAGTTAATGGGAGAAAAATAACCCCCTGGGGCTTAACTCTGCTCCTGTCAAAGAGTAATAAAGGGGTTTTGTTTGTTTTGTTTTGTCTTGTTTTTCCCCCAATGAAAACAAATGACTGAGGCCTGATCCTGTTCTCGGCAAAATTCTTGTAAAAGCTAGAGTTGGACGTTGAGCAAAAAGGGACACTTGTTGGTGCTTGCCCAGAGAGAGGAGCTTGAAGGTTTAGGGGCCTAAAACAGTAGTGTGACATTAATGTCAGAAAGTTTGGACTTCTTTTCTGTATTTATGAAAAAGTGCCCGTGTTTTTTTAGGTGCAGAAGTTAGATGGATGCAGTGGTAACAAAGGACCCAGTTTCTCAGAGATTCTTAAGAGCTGCCAGATAAAATTAGGGTTTCATGAAAGGCTGAGAGAGTGCAGACGCTCATAAATAACGATGCTGTCCTCCTTCCTTCAACAGCGCTGCAGTGGGGCTCTTCTGGCAGCAGGCACTGTGTTAACGCTTTTAATATGCTTTAAAAATGAGTTTTATTTTTTAATGAAACAGTCCTGCATGTTTTGAGAGAAATTTTTTTTTTAATGGAAAACCAAAAGTTATTTTTGTTAAAACAATATAGCCATTTCTTCTTGCTCATCCAGAATGTGGAATTTCTCCCTTGAAAACTCATAATGAACTGCATAAACCACATAGCCATGAACCTCTTTGGAGTCACTCTGTCTCCCAGAGGTGCCTCTACAGATGTCAGTTGTACCCAAAATTGCACCTTACTCGGTGTAGATGGGAGCAGAGAGGGGTAAGGGTTTGTCGCTTGTTATATTTACAGCAGAGGTTATGCTGTATCGTTCTGGGTCTGTCCCAGCGGTCACCAGAAACCTGGAAGCGAAGAAAAGTGACAGAAAGGTTTCTTTTATAATCCTTCCTCCCAGCCCAGAAATAACCCAAACATTTCTTCTTATAACTGTGAAGGTTTCATTTCATTTAAAATAACGAAAAAATGCATTTCTGCATCAGGCTGCAGAACTAACTGCTGTATGGTAATATATTTGTGCCCCCCAAAACAGGTGTTTGCACTGGCCTAGGCATTGTCACATGAGTCAGATGACTCAAAACAACTTTGTGTAAATAAGAGGCAGCAGGAAACCCCTCTTCATGTGTGTTCCTGACACTCCTTGTCTGTTAGAAGAAAAGCTATTCCACTGATCTTTTTAAAAATAGATACAAAAAAAAGCAAGCATGAGGACAAATCACCAAAAAAAATCACAAGCCCTAAGCAAGCACATAATATTTGGCTGAAATCTCCCTTCAATTTGAAGCAAAAAAAACCCGATGCAAACAATCGGAGCAACAACAATAGCCAGCCTTCCCTTACTCCGGAGTGCTGGCATCCTCCATGCCTTTTGGTTTTGTTTCAGAAGGAAATCCACCTTCCAGCCATTCAGCCCCAGAAGGTCCTTGGAACAGGTGGTCTCTAAGCTCCAGGGGGAACCAGCGGGCTGAAAGGGAAAAGCTCCCAATTGCCTCCTACCACAGCCCGAGAAAATACTTCATTATTTGTGTTTCTTCACTGAAATACAGTCTCTTTTATAGCTGAGGCGGTACAGACAGCTGTTCCATTTATTTCAAATGCTCCCTGTTTCTGGGGTAATCACTTAGAGCTGTTAGCTGAACCTCTGAGCAGGGTCTTCTTGACTTCTTAAACAGGGATGAAAACCCAGAGTCTGGAGATTGACGGGAACATTTCTGGTAGCTCTGGTTAATTAATTTAAATGTTCTTATTATTCTTTTCTTTATCTTGCAGCCAGCCAGCCTTCCCGCAGGAACTGAGGAAAAATAATAAAACGATTTGTAAAAACCTGCCTCAAAACTAAATCTTAATGTGCGACGTAATCTCTCCTTGGGTGAGGAGTTTGTTTTTCCCTTGACCGGGCTATATTGCAGCCAGTTCGGTGACTCCAAAATTTGTGAGTCACATCTTGATCTGTAAAGGAGCTGGGGCGCATGCATCATCATATATTGCACTTGCCTTTCCCGGTGCTACTGTCGGCGAGTGTTGCCAATTTCATTAGTGTGGCTAATGGTTCTAATTTACTTCTGGTTTATATTGGCTTCAGCGAAAGCAAATATAGTAACCCTTCACTTTAGGTGGCACCAGTAGAACTGGATTTGTCATGCCACAGAACAGCCAAAAGAAATACAGTTATTTCTGGGAAACAAACTTATTTAGATATTATATTCTTATTAGTGTTAAATTGTCACAGTTGTCTGTATACATAACAGGCTTGGACACAAAAGATCTGGAGAAGGACTGTAAAAGAAGCAGGGAAAAGTGGAACAAAATAAATGCAGTACTGGAAATAACAGAGAAAACCAACAATTGATACTTACTGAAACACAAAATTGAGACAAGAGAATACGGGAGAGAAAACCACCAGTAACGTAAAAGAAGGAATTGAATGTGGGCAAATTCAGGCCCTCTATATTAAAAAAAAATAAAGAAGACATACCAAAACTTACAAACAGCAAACAAACAGAGAATGGCAAGCACTATAAATACATGTATTCTGGCCAGTCCAGGTGTGTGTGGACCCTGCCAAAAAGATGCAAAAAGAGGCAAATAGCCAAAGCCAGCTCTTGGCATCTATAAGAAACACAACTGGGCCCCTCACTTGCCTTGTCATTTGCATGTCTGGGGCTTTTGTTCCTATTACATCTAGGCAGTAATCTTGTATAAACAAAAAATACGTATAATGTATACATATTAAAGTATTTATGTAGATTCTTTTGTCAAGACCAGGAATGGAAAGTACCAGATGAAACTTTTAGAACATTGATGAAAGAAAGTCACAGGAGGGCCAAGTGTTTCCAGAGCACACCTGTGTGATGTTAATCAAAGTGTTTGTCCCTAAAGGGGAGAGAGCAAGGGACTGAGCTTAAGACATTTAAGACATTGGAGAAACATTGAAAACTGATGGGCCTCGCCAATCTTGGAAGACATGACTAAAACTGTAATTTTGCCTTGTGAGGTAGGGGTTATGGGGAAGGTTAAAGCATTTAAGGATTGATAAATAAGCATACATGTTTTAAAAACTTGTCTGAAATAAACGTAAATTACAGCCTATACTGAATTCGTAAATCTGCAGTGCACACTGCGGAAGTGTTAAAGGGAAATTATGTTCTTCATTCATTGGCAAACTGGCAGAAGAAGAGATTAATCACTATCATTTTCTTCAGTAATTTCAAGGGGTGTGGAGAAGGCTCTCAGAACAATTCAAATATTTGAATTGCAGAGCACCAAGTGAAAGGAGACAATTGCAGCTGATTTCTGTGAACTATTGCCCAATGGTAAAATATCTTTTCTTTTTGAGGAACGCATATTCCAGATATCCGCTGCTGGCATTTTGTCATTTACTTCATCGGATGCTGCGCTTCCTGTTTTGGATCATATACTGAGCACATGTGGTAACTAACTTTTATCAAATCTGACAGCAGACCGCTGTTTGATAGACTAGTTTCTGAAAAATGTGTGGAACTTTTTGGACTTAGACACAAGGAAGTTCAAACCCAGTTGGCCACCCTCCAGCAGGCTTTATGCAAAACTGCTCTGCTTGAAGATTATTAAGAGCATTCTCTTAGAAATATCTCTAAATCAATTTTGAGACATTACAAGTCCATAGCTTGTCTCGCTATAGGGAAATTGTCTGGAAAGTTTAATTTCTTGAAGGCAAGTAAAGATGACTTTTCCAGATATCAAGCAGAGGAAGCTTGATTGTGACATCTCCATAAATGCTCAGGTAACAGCTGCCAATTTTAAAGCCAAGAAATACTCTATAAAAGAGGGGTGGCAAAAACTGTCTTTGGAAACTCTGGGTTCAGTGTCTGCCTAGAAGGATATGAATCCTAAAAAGACATGACTATTTCTATACCATTTCCAATCATCAGAGGAAAATCATATGGAATTTAAAGATAATATTCACCCTCCAATCAACTCATCAATTTCTAGAGCAGAGTTGAAACCCTGTGTTAAATTTTATTGGATGGTTACAGACTTTCAGAAAGGAAATAATTCTAAATTAATTTCTACAGAACATTTCTCAGCATCTTTATTGGCTTCACCTCTGTCATATTCAATGGGATTTTCCATATGGATGAGGAAAAGCCCTTTATTACCTGAAACAAGGGAAAGCTGCCTATTTAAAAGCCATGGGGTGAGGGTATGTGTGTATGGCACAGTTCAGTGTCACGCGGAGATACTGGAAGCAGCTCTGGGTAATCTTGCTGGGTTATGGGAAGCATTATATAGCTGTCCTAACACAGCCAGGCTCCTATCGTTTGCTTCTCAGCTGAGCTTATTAGCCTTTAAAAGGCAAAGAGGGTTTTTTTGGTGGTTTCACAGTCACCTATTCAGATTTCACTTGGCCTTTTTGTGGCATCACATTCTGTTAAACTGACTCTCCAAAAGTGTCTGGAAGGAAGAAAACACTTGCGTGAGAGATGACACATCCAATGCAAGTTAAATTCACTGCATCCCTTATGGAAGGTATCAACAAACGGGAACGCCAAATGCAATTATTTGCTGTTGATCCTGATCTTAGAGATTATCTTCCAAGAAATAAGCAGATTAATGTACAGCGAGGAGGAGGAAAGTATTTCTAGTGTGGTTGAATAGGTTAGCCACAGGCCTAGCGATCTGATCTAAGGCACCTGGACTGAAGTTTCAAATGCTTCTGCCTTACCACTTGTGCACTATAACACAGTGAGAAACTAGTTCTTCCAAAGCACATATGAACCTTTTCCCAGGCTGTGTCTGAGATTTTAAAATAAAGGCTTAGAGCTTCCTACAATGTACCTAGAATGAACACTACATATCATAGTTCGCACAATTTTGTGGTGATTTTTATTATTTTAAGTGCAGTCTTTCCATACCATACAGCTTGTAATTTCCAGTAATAACAAAAGATATTTTTTTTTTTTGCAAGTGGCTGGCTGTTTCATTAGTACAATGATAACTGCAATTTCAATTTAAAAACTCACCCCCTTTGCAAGAGCCAGGAATTCCATTCGCCACATGTGTCTGGATTCCTTTACATTATCCTAACACACACACAATTGTCAAGCTAGACTTTGACAATGAAATTAGTGTCATGGATAAAAAAAAATAAGAGCTTTAGCCTCTAGGTGCACCTGTTTACAGCAACTAGGCAGGCTCAGTCGGGGTTTGCGTGTGTGTGTCAGTCTGCCACTGCAGCTGTTCCATTACCATAAAAACCATAGTATTTATTAAGTTTTAAGCCTTTCTGAACTCCATAACTTTGGCTTACAAAGGGAGGTTGTAATGCTATGTCTGGACTGTGATAATAGTTCAGATAAAGATCCAGCATGTGACTCCTAATGACAGCATTAAGTCTATTGGAAGGAACTATATCAAACTATGTGCAGTAAAGCAGACAGCAAATATGAACCATGAAGAATTAATGATTAACTACTCGCTGCATGCTTCACTGGGAACAGCACTGCCATTGAAGGAGTCTGCAAACTCTGTGGAAGAAGTTCACTGACAAACTGGAGTTATACAGCAAGGTAAAAATCCCAAATGCACTGCTTGATCTTTGGGTGTGTGTTTTTCAGTGCAAGAAAGTCATTTCCTTTGCAAATAGATTTCAGGTCTTACTCATGTCCCCTCCTGCAGCTGATTCTGTATGGACAGGACACCCTTGTACCTTCAACAGACTCTCCCCATGCACACTTGAATTGAATGGCAATCTCAGGCATGTCCACATGGATTCAGAAAAGGTGTAGGAGTTCCAATTACAACAAACAACCAAACTCTTAGATGCTGTATTACATCTTCTTTATTCTTTAAAGATTGCTTGTGGTTTTTCTTTTTCTAGGGGAAACTTGTGTGGGATTACACTCGTTAATCTTTGTGCATTCTGTAATTTCAGCAACCCGTAATGTTTGAAAGCTGACTTTGAAGGTGTTGCCTTGTAAATTACTTCTATGTTAACATCCACAGCTTCAAACTAACGTCACTGAGAGGACTGGCTGAAAACCTTGGAGAACCCAATGTGATGGCTACTCACAGGCTGTGAAGATGACATCTGTCTTCCTCTGTTTCTGGCAGTGAGGAACTGCTGCCATTGCAACCACTCTCTTACTTCTGTGTAAGGTAGAAGTCTTGGCTCCTACTGCCCTGGGAATTCAGTGGGAGCCGGAAAAATTGGGCAGGAGCACCTGCCTCTTCCAGAGATTAAATCCTGCTGTCAAGCAGTGTGTTGTGGGCCACCATTATCCATGTCAACAACTTGGGAGCCATCTTGCCCTGCTGCAGTGCAGGGTAGTGGTGCGCTGGAGACCTGCCTGGCCTATGAGACCCTTGGTCTGCACATAGAATCATAAAATGGTTTAGGTTGGAAGGGACCTTAGAGATCATCTAGTTCTAACCCCCCTGCCATGGGCAAGGATACCTCCCACTAGACCAGGTTGCTCAAAACCCCATTCCAGCCCCAGCCTGGTTTTGAAGAGATCCCCAAAGGCATGCTACGGCTGAAGTCCTGACCTGCCTCCCCACCCTGAGTACCAGGGATGCACAAGTGAGGAGCAGTGCTGTACGAAGCTCTTTCTGTAGTTGATGGAGGAAAGCAGAAAACCCCAAAGATCAGTTCAGCCTTCCTGAGATTTAAATTGCCTCACTGTAGAAGACTGCATTGACAGTGTGAAATGATGAGGCTCCAACCTTAAGGCTTGTGGGAAGCGCATGGTTGTTTACCTAAGTCAAGTGCCAAGAACAGAAATTATGTTTATGCCAATACAGTTCTATTTATGGCACTTCTATTTATCTTGCAATCGTGAATGGGCCTAATGAAAATGAGGATGAGCTCCAGCATATTGAGGAAAGTAGGTTATGATGTTCTCTTCCTAAAACTACAGAAAATTTTCGGTGTTAAACAAGAAGTACTTAATGGTTTGGGTCAGTGTTTTGGCTCAGACTGGCGCAACTCTGGATTGCTCCACCTCCTGGTACTGCATCCCATCACTTTATAACCAGCACAGTGCATGCTCATTCCCTTTATATTCTTGCGATGGCTTTTACATTTGGCTTCTGCTGCTAGATCACCAGGAATTTGAAGGACTTTGAATTAGTTTTATGACAGTTATGAACACCTTAACCTTCTGTGGTGGGCTGACCATGGCTTTTTGCCAGACACCCACCCACCTGCTCTCTCACTCCCCCTCCTCAACAGGACAAGGGGGAGAAAACAGGATGGAAAATCTCATGGTCCGAGATAACGACAGGGAGATCACTCACCAATTACTGTTATGGACAAAACATACATATTCTACATGAAGAAAATAATTTTGATTTATTGCCAGTTAAAAGATGGTGAGAAACAAAGACTAAAACACCTTCCCCCTCCTGCCCTTCCTCCCAGGCTCAACCTCACTCCTTCATTCCCAGCTCCTCCACCTCCTCCCCGAGGGGTGGTGCAGGGGGCTGAGGAACGGAGTTGGGGGGTCAGTCCATAAGAGCTCCTCTCTGACACTCCTTCCTCCTCACATTTTTCCCTTCCTCCAGCATGAATCCTTCCCATGGGCTGCAGTTCCTTTGAGGAGCCTGCTCTGGTTTTATGCAGGGAATTATCTGCTCCACCATGGTCTCCTCCAGGGGCTGGCTGCAGGGGAATCTGGGAATCTCTGCTTGAGCTCCTGGAGCACTTCCTCCCCTCCACTGACCATGGTGCTCCTTCTGTTGTTTCTCACTCTTCTTTTCCCCTTCTCCACTCTCTGTCCTATTGATTTTTGCCCTTTCTTAAACATGTTTTCCTTGAGGTGCTACCACTTTAGCTGCAGGGCTCAGCTGTGCCCTGGGGTGGGTTGGTTGGAGCCAGCTGGAATTATCTGTGTCCAGCATAGGGTAGCCCTGGCCTCTCCTCACAGAAGCCACCCTGCAGCCCCCGCTACCAGTGCCTGGGCATTGCACCCCATGCAGCTTCACAGAGGTCCAGATCCGTAGGAACTATAAAATCATAGAATCCTTGAGTTTGGAAGGGACCCTTAAGATCATCGATGCAACTATAAACCTACCACTGCCAAAACCACCACTAAACCATGTCTCTAAGCACCATGTCTACCCATCTTTTAAATACCTCCGGAGATGGTGGTTCAAGCACTGCCCAGAAATTTTTCCTAATGTCCATCCTACAGCTCCCCTGGTACAATTCTGGGCACTTCCTCTTGTCCTATCACTTGTTACTTGGGAGAAGAGACCAACCCCTGCCTCTCTACAACCTCCTTTCAGGTAGTTGTAAACAGCCATAAAGTCTCCCCTCAGCCTCCTTTTCTCCAGACTAAACAATTGCAGCTCCCTCATCCACTCCTCATAAGACATATTCTCCAGGCCCCTCACCAGCTTCATTCTCTGGACACGCTCTAGCACCTCAATATCTTTCCTGTAGTGAGGGGCCCAGAACTGTACACAGTATTTGAGGTCTTGCTTCAACTGATCTAAACATCACAGGCAACATGTAAATTTTACCACTGCCAAAACCACCACTAAACCATGTCTCTAAGCACCATGTCTACCCATCTTTTAAATACCTCCGGAGATGGTGGTTCAAGCATCCTAATGTCCATCCTACAGCTCCCCTGGTACAATTCTGGGCACTTCCTCTTGTCCTATCACTTGTTACTTGGGAGAAGAGACCAACCCCTGCGTCTCTACAACCTCCTTTCAGGTAGTTGTAAACAGCGATAAAATCTCCCCTCAGCCTCCTTTTCTCCAGACTAAACAATTGCAGCTCCCTCATCCACTCCTCATAAGACATATTCTCCAGGCCCCTCACCAGCTTCATTCTCTGGACACGCTCCAGCACCTCAATATCTTTCCTGTAGTGAGGGGCCCAGAACTGTACACAGTATTTGAGGTCTTGCTTCAACTGATCTAAACATCACAGGCAATTTTGTCAACATGCAAATTCACAGTCACATATGGGTACTCTCTCACCTGTTTTATTCATCCAAAAGTCAAGTCTCTAGTCTACAGTTACCAGTCAGAGCCCCTCTATGGTCAGTGGAGGCACCTTCAGATGCATGTTCAATACATTTTAAACAATGGATGGATGTCTGGACTAGTCATCCCTTCAACAGGCTTGTCACTCTTCACTGGTTATAGAGGTAGATGAGACAAGATATTATTTCCTTCTTTCTCTTTCCTGGAGGCAGCTGTATGTTTACTTTAAAACAACGTGTTTCTCTGTTGTTGTTTCAGAGATGATACAGCCATTCCTACACGACAATCTGATGCTAGTGCTCCAAGGTTCGAACAGCTTCTAGAATTTCACTATCATGGCAGTCTGTCATCTTGTTATGGAGACATCACAGTCCAGGACCACAGCAGGTTTTCATGAAATATCATGCAAGTTTCGCAGTCTTTGGGTTTTCAGTATGTGCATATGTGTGTGTGTGTGTGTGTGTGTGCACGTGTACATAGGAGTGTGTATTCCTCTGTGTGTGTGTGTGTGCGTGCTGTAAAAGGGAAGAGGTTAGGAAGTGGATTTGTGTGCAAGATCTGTGATCATCCACCCTTGTCAACAGATAGCACCTTGGTTCTGTGTTGGATCTTTCCAACTAGCTGTCTTCAAGACAAATCTTCTCAGGAAGGCCCAAGCCAGCTGGTGCCAAATGACTTTTGATTTAGCAACAGAGACACAGCTATTGCCTGGGCTATAGCAACGTGAGATTACCGTGTGTTGAATGGGCCCAAGGTACAAATAAAGTATACTGGGTTTCAAGGAAGAAGTTAGGAAGTGTTTTTAAAAGTAAGGATGTGGAAAGATGACTCTCTATGAGAGGTACAATTTCACAAACAAAGGCATTTGGAGCCATTTGAGATGCCCTAAGGTACTAAACGTGTCTACTCAGTGCTGGGAAACACAGCACAGAGCCTGTGGGGGATTTGCTTCTGTCATGGAAGCCAGGCACCCACTGGGCTATCCTGTGGTGCCTACACTTACAACAGGGCCATACATTTAGGCAACCGTATCATACACTTATTCATTAATCACAGGTTTACACATTTTCCTGAAAATCTGTTTTTTTCTTTTCTTCTTTTCCTGTATAGCTATTTAGGGAATTAAGATACCCTTACTGAAAATGAGTAGCACTTTACGTTATGAGTACACATTAGTTTCAGTATTATTTATCCCAATGACAACTCTACCGATGAATGTGAGAATGGCAAAATCAGGTCAAAAATGAATGTATGAGAAAGAGGAACTGTTCCTAATAGTCACCATGAATTTGCATTCTTTTTATTTGGAAAAGAATTCCTTCTTTTTTTTTTATTAAAAGAATTTAGAATCAGCTAAATCTTTCCCCAACTTGCTTTTTAAGTTAATCGTTGCTTTGGATTCTCCAGCTTTATAAATTAAAGAAAATCATCCTTGAATTACAAAACCACATTTTCTTTTAATTTAGTGGCTGCTTTCCAAAGCAGGAAGTTAAGAAAATAAAGCAACTTTATAGCCAGAGTAAGATAAATAGTACTGTCCTAAGAGGGAACGCTATTTATACTCCTTTTGTATTTATATTTCCTTTTCTGTCCTCTTCCCCATTCCACTGACTGTAATTAAAATCATAGCTTCTGAAGTAATTTCGCATTTCCTTTCCAGTGCTAATGCTGTTTTACCCCTACAAAAATTATAATGGTGTGATTGCTAGCATAGGCAAGCCAAAGAAGACAGCTAACACTTTAATATCTGCCATTTAAACCTACTCTTTGTAGATGGGTCATTACGATGAAACAGGTGATGGTTTTACAAATGTCTTAACATAAGTAGAGTCTTGATGCTGCACATGTTCTAACAATTACATTGCTGTGCAAAACCAACCGTCTTTCTGAATGCAGGTCCTCTTCTCAGAAGAAGGGGAGGTGGCTTGAATTTCAGCTGGGATGGAGGCACACAACATTTACGTTGGGTCTTTGTTCAGTCTGCATAGAGAGATTATATGCTTAGGGTGCTTGGTTTGTCTTCTGGAGCTCTTTGTGGACACGTATGCCTCTTCACTGAGAGCAGAGGGAAACATGCTGCATCATTTATTGGGACTGTATTGCTTACTTCGGTGATACACATCAGGTGTAAACATATGTGCTCTAGAGCTGGGTGCTTAAATTAGCAACCCTAGACCTGGATATAGGCTATTATATAAAAGTAGGTCTATTGTTGTCATCATCATCAACTCAGCAAGGACAAACTTGGAAATAATCCTGGCTCCTGCACCCCAAGTAGCTGGGATCAGATAAGGAACAAAGAGAGGAAACGTTTCAGTGAGACCCTTGTCCTCTGCGGCTCTGTTGACACAGAAAAACGCATTCCAGCTGATGAAAAATAGCTCTGTTGATGTAGCCGGGGATGTAGTTGTGGTGGCACTGGGACAGCAGCCATGGGCAGCCACACCGGCTGGCAGGACTGATACCCAAGTTGTGTCTCCCCAGGGTAGTTTGGCAAGTCTGGTGTTGCAGAGAACCAGTTGCTTCATTTCAAAAGAAAGCCAGAAAGCTGATTAGTGCGTATGAATTAGGCTAGGGACGTTAGATAATTGGGATGAGGTGTGGTAGCAAGATATCTGGCAACGTAAGAATAACTATTATTTCCTAAATTATTTGTCTGTATGAATAATGTGTTGGCTGTGGTGGAGTCCTCCAGAGACACCTGTCCTGTGCTGACGAAGTAGGCTAAGCCTAACAAGGGTTTGGATTTAACTGTAGGTGCACTTTGGGCACCGTAGTCCTTTAATGAGTCTAATTATGAGGGCATTCATAATGTGGTATTGTTTGTATGTGGTGCTGGGCAGGAACTTCACGGGACTGAAACCCATTAATACACAATGCATTCATAAAAACAGTGACAGAATTATCTTGCTATCATAAACGCGTATCTTTTGGGACTTAAGGGTCACGGTAAGCAAATGGAAAAAAGAAACTGAAACAATGCAGTGTTAATTGGCAAGACTTTTGCAGGATGAATAAGTGTTCGTTCATACAAATCCAAACAGTGCTAGACACAGTGAAGGCTGATCCCCATTTAGGATCTACAGGCAGCAAAGGAAACTGGGCAGCCTCGTCACACTCCCTCAGAGGTGGAATAGAGGTGGCAGAGCTAAATCCCTCAGAATCCCCAGAGCTCCAGCAAGGGCTAGCACTGCCCAGTGTCAAACGACATGAAGAAATGCTGACAGAAACCAGTGAAACATAACTTTATCCATCCCTCCTTTAAAGCCGGCGACTTCTTACTTGAAGTAAAGCTCGGTCATACCTAGAGCTTTTCCAAATCGGTAACGTGCGTAAGAGCTGCCTGGCAGATGTGGAATGAATCCAAGACAAATGCAGGACATGCTGGATGGGCTGCACGTGCGGTGCAAGGGGCAGTGCTCGGGCTGCCCCTCTGCTGGTGTTGGGTGAAGGTGGGTGGCCAGACAGGGCACCTCGGAGGAGACGGGACCGAGCTGTCATGTGGCCGGTGACCCCAGATATAAAGCTTTTGACCTGTGCACGGGCTACCAGACATGCAGAAGTCACAAACCAAACCATAAATGTATCCAAGAACACCTAGAGGGAGCCTCTCGGCAGAAATGGAGGGGGGAAGGGAGGGCGGGAAACAACATTCAGAAAAATTTGGAAAAGCCTGCTCTGTGCTAGAGTGGCTGCAGAGAGTGACAGGAAACAGATTTCAACTCTTCTCAGTGTTTCTGAGGCTAGAACAGTTCCTTTTTAAACATAGTTAGTTTTCCCGAGATTGTAAATGTTAAAACGTGATCAAAGTAACAGTTTGTTCATAATGTGCTCTAGAACTGAGCAGTGATTCCTAATTGCGAAATGGGTAGCACTCAGCCGGGCTTTCTGATTGGCTTTAGGGAGCTTGAATGCATGGCCTTATTTCACTGCAAAGCCCTGGCAGACTTTGCACATTAAAATTCTAAACTGTCTAAGTAGGTGTGAAACTAATTTTGTGTTTATTTTTTAAAAACCACCTATGATCATTTAGGGCCATCCACTTCACTTTGGGAGGCCCTTACCTAGCTGCAGGTGGGCCCTAGGAGACAATAAAGCCCACCTCAGAGAGGATAATTTCTTGAATATCATAACCTGAATATTTATAGCTTCTGGAATCGTTGTAGCTACTTATCCATGTTTCCAGCCACAACTTTTCTTAATAAGAAGGGCTTTGAAAAACTTGCTAAATCTGGACATAAAAGGAAACAGAAGTTTTCCTAGTGCAGTGGAATTTTTTAAAAGTCACATAGTAACTTTATTGATGAAACAAGGAAGAAAGCACTTTTCCACCAGACTTTGCAGAGCTTATTTACAAAACACAAGATTTTTTCATTAATGTGTAGGCAAGGCAAAGTCATGACGAGGTTTCCTGCAAAGTGAGGACGCTTATGTGGCCAGTCATTTCATCACTGGGTTATCTTATGCCTTTGCTTGCGGTGTTTTAATATGTTTATGAGAGACAAACCTTGCAGGGGAGGGAGGGGGAAATTTCAAAGAGTGATGAAAGAACTGAGAGACATTTTGGCTTTTTAAAGTTTTATTTAACATGTGAAAATGCGTGCTACGTCCTATTTACACAAATGCAAAAAAGTTTGCAAATCACCTTACGCAGCTATAATTCACAGACTGACTCTGCTGTGCAGTTCACTTAGTCACTGACAGAGACAAGCTCCAAGCCACTGAAATTGGCCAGTGAAGTCCCAGGAGCACTGAAAACATGCTGGCTGACTGGGGTTCACCCTCAGATTCAGAGACCTATTTACGGTATCTAAATAGAAGTGTCTGCATGTAAATTAGAGAGCTACGCTTCTCCTTCTCCCAGTGGAGAACCAGGACAGGATTAAGTTACTTAAGCATGGGCATCTGGTGTCACATGAGATGCCCAAATGTCTCCCACCAGGTTCCTTCTGGTGCCACAAAGAGGTTCAGGTCACCTGTAGGTGAGTCTTGTACCTGTCTCTCAGCCTCGAGTGTCCCAGCCCCATAACCACGCACGTACACGACACATCAACTGTATTCAAGGAGCCATGGCTGATAACTAATTTTAGTGTTTATTTATTTCTCAGGCTGCAAAGATCTGAAGATGAAGTGACAGCCAGGATGCAGGTGATAAGCAGTTATATGTCCCCTCTTGGCATGAATGACAATAGAGCTACAGATAAGAGCGCAGAAAAAATCAGTGCCACTAACTCTCAGAAATGGAGCCAGGTTTCCAAAGATCCTTCAGCCAATAATTTCATCGTCCTCTGCAGGGATGGTAGGATGAAAAGTGTTTTTGCAAATGTGTCCCTTCTTCCTCAAAGGTACAAAAAGATCCCTCAACAAAATGGGGTGACTTTAGTTGCTGAATGAGGTTTCAAACTTAGTGCTAGCTGGTTTTAAGTCATCTGGGGAAGCTGTAATGCCCTATTGTGAATGATGGGAGCTAGGAAGTGTTTTCTGTGGAAGTGTTATTACTACGTATGCTTAATACTCTACTATGTATGTTTATGTTACTATGAATGCTTGTGTTATTATTATGTTTGTAAGTATAGGGTCTAAAAGCTAAAATATCATTTTCCCATTATGTATTGCCCCTCTAAATCAGGAGTAATGACTATAAGTGTGTAAAAAGTGTGAGTCAGCATTGCCATTCTATGTCCTGTGAGTAAACAATCACTCTGGAGACTATCTATGATCAATTCGGCAGCTTTTAGCAGAAGATATTAAAACTCAAGAAACTGCTCTTTCCAACCATGAGGACTTCTCTCCTCTAAGGCAAATCTTGCAAATAAGAGACTGTGAGCCAGATCCCGCTGCCTTTGTATCCAGAAGGAGGAGGCTTTGGTTCTTTAATTAAGAGGTCTGAGTCCCTTTTTTTCCGCAGTGTTGGAAAAATAAAATAAAAACACTGATTGATTATAACAACAAGCTGAACACCAGATGTTTTATGAATATATGGCTTCCCCAGCCCACACCCATGTGCATGTAAGAGAAAAAGAAAAACAAAGGACTGTTTATAATTGTCAGAATATTAAAACCTTTGCTTATTCAATGTTCTTTCTTCGCTGGCCTGTTCACGCAGCCAAAAAATTGATTTATGACATAGACCATTCATTGCTTGAGTTTTGCTTTCCAAACTTGGTAGAAGTATTTCATGGCCATAGTCAGATGTCTTTCTTTATGTAAATTTTGATAATTTGGAGGCTATCTTTAAACCCGTTCCTGAAACCGCAGGCCGTAATAACTCACTTGGTTTCATGCACTCTGCTCAGTCCCATCAAGACAAATTGCCGGGTTCAGCGTCCTTTGCCAAAAAGAGAGGAACATTCCCTTCTCCTGTTACATAACAGAGAGACGGGAACCCAGGCTCACTGACTAGCAGGTATTCTGCCGCGTTGGGGCACTCTGCCATGCTTCAGAGTATCTTTTATGGAAATCTAAACACCCTTCTACACATTGGCGAATGCAGCTATTACTAATGTATCAGCCTTCCCCTGAAGGAAAGGCCGTGGGCCCAAGCTTTTGCTGCTGTACTCATGCAAACACTTCCGTTTGCTTTTAAAGGATTTTTTTTTGTTGTTTCAGCCATGCAAGAGTTGGTTCAAGAACACGTATATATCATATATATAATAAAAAGATTCGTCATACAGCTATATAGTTTCTATAAAAATCTAAGGTTATTTTTCCAGAGTTGTCAAAGAGCAAAATCCTTCTCAGGATTCATTCCTCCCTTTAACTCGTTGGATGACAAGGTACCTGAAAGTGATTTATTTTTTTTTTTAATGGTATTACTGGTTTCATGGGTTTATTGTTTCACATCATTTGATGGTGTTCCAAAAATCAGTTTGGACTTCACAGGTTGGTTTGAGTCTGGTACAGCCACATTTTAAAGACAAATAATAAAATTGGAAGGCATTAGTGGGGAACAACAGTGTCCCACCGCAAGGCTACTGTTAGCTTGAATTAGGACCTTGAACTGTCTGAATCCATGCTTTGCATGGGCTACACTTTGATGTAACTGAAATAAGAAATTATGTGACTGCCTTGCTGAAACTGTGAGATGGCTGAAAAAAAAATTATATAAAATGCCCTGCTTTTCTTTTGGAACTGTCCTTCAGCAGTTTTTATAATCTCTATATTTAAATTGAGATAACTCCCTCAGTATTTTCCCTAACTTAAATATATACACATATGTGCGTGAGTTTAGCTCGGTTTCTGAGTGGAATGAC
>NW_015090999.1:8142190-8157393 GCF_001431845.1 Calidris pugnax | reverse complement strand
GTTATTATTATGTTTGTAAGTATAGGGTCTAAAAGCTAAAATATCATTTTCCCATTATGTATTGCCCCTCTAAATCAGGAGTAATGACTATAAGTGTGTAAAAAGTGTGAGTCAGCATTGCCATTCTATGTCCTGTGAGTAAACAATCACTCTGGAGACTATCTATGATCAATTCGGCAGCTTTTAGCAGAAGATATTAAAACTCAAGAAACTGCTCTTTCCAACCATGAGGACTTCTCTCCTCTAAGGCAAATCTTGCAAATAAGAGACTGTGAGCCAGATCCCGCTGCCTTTGTATCCAGAAGGAGGAGGCTTTGGTTCTTTAATTAAGAGGTCTGAGTCCCTTTTTTTCCGCAGTGTTGGAAAAATAAAATAAAAACACTGATTGATTATAACAACAAGCTGAACACCAGATGTTTTATGAATATATGGCTTCCCCAGCCCACACCCATGTGCATGTAAGAGAAAAAGAAAAACAAAGGACTGTTTATAATTGTCAGAATATTAAAACCTTTGCTTATTCAATGTTCTTTCTTCGCTGGCCTGTTCACGCAGCCAAAAAATTGATTTATGACATAGACCATTCATTGCTTGAGTTTTGCTTTCCAAACTTGGTAGAAGTATTTCATGGCCATAGTCAGATGTCTTTCTTTATGTAAATTTTGATAATTTGGAGGCTATCTTTAAACCCGTTCCTGAAACCGCAGGCCGTAATAACTCACTTGGTTTCATGCACTCTGCTCAGTCCCATCAAGACAAATTGCCGGGTTCAGCGTCCTTTGCCAAAAAGAGAGGAACATTCCCTTCTCCTGTTACATAACAGAGAGACGGGAACCCAGGCTCACTGACTAGCAGGTATTCTGCCGCGTTGGGGCACTCTGCCATGCTTCAGAGTATCTTTTATGGAAATCTAAACACCCTTCTACACATTGGCGAATGCAGCTATTACTAATGTATCAGCCTTCCCCTGAAGGAAAGGCCGTGGGCCCAAGCTTTTGCTGCTGTACTCATGCAAACACTTCCGTTTGCTTTTAAAGGATTTTTTTTTTTGTTGTTTCAGCCATGCAACAGTCGGTCCAAGAACACGTATATATCATATATATAATAAAAAGATTCGTCATACAGCTATATAGTTTCTATAAAAACCTAAGGTTATTTTTCTAGAGTTGTCAAAGAACAAAATCCTTCTCAGGATTCATTCCTACCTTTAACTCGTTGGATGACAAGGTACCTGAAAGTGATTTTTTTTTTTTTTTAATGGTATTACTGGTTTCATGGGTTTATTGTTTCACATCATTTGATGGTGTTCCAAAAATCAGTTTGGACTTCACAGGTTGGTTTGAGTCTGGTACAGCCACATTTTAAAGACAAATAATAAAATTGGAAGGTGTGCATTAGTGGGGAACAACAGTGTCCCACCGCAAGGCTACTGTTAGCTTGAATTAGGACCTTGAACTGTCTGAATCCATGCTTTGCATGGGCTACACTTTGATGTAACTGAAATAAGAAATTATGTGACTGCCTTGCTGAAACTGTGAGATGGCTGAAAAAAAAAAATTATATAAAATGCCCTGCTTTTCTTTTGGAACTGTCCTTCAGCAGTTTTTATAATCTCTATATTTAAATTGAGATAACTCCCTCAGTATTTTCCCTAACTTAAATATATACACATATGTGCGTGAGTTTAGCTCGGTTTCTGAGTGGAATGACACTTAGGCCATCACATGGTGAAGAGTATGCCCATATGTCTTGCTCATTCCTCCTCTGTAATAACTTTGGAACTGGTTGCTATGTGACAACCAACACTAACAAGTGGGAGGTCCCAGAAACACTAACTTCCTACAGATTTTGTGGAAACTGGTGGCTGCAGAGGCAAAAGAGACCCAAATAAGGGCTGTGACTGAGGGAAAAGCCATTATAATTCAGCTCTGTAGTGTATGAAGGGATTGCAGGTGACCACTTTCCGCACACTGCTGGCTGCAGGACAATTCGTGCTGTGGCTTTCCTGACCAAGAGCTGGGGGACATCACATGGGATTGTGGAGGGATGTGTGAAGCGGGAACACGTGAGGAAACAAAGCTACTTCACTGAACGATTTATATCAGTGTGTATCTGTACGTATATAGGATGTTTAAAAATCTGGGTAAGTTTTAGATGTACTACTGATGGCAGTGAGAGCTTATCTCTTCTGGTATCAAGTCAGCAATGGCCAGATGAGAATCCTGGGGTTTTCTTAGGCAGCATTTAACCAAAGAAGGAGAAAAAGGAAAAAGAGAGGATTCAGATCATAGGGTAGTTATTTCTGGGACTTACATATTTTGTTAGTTTACTAGACTTCCTAGAGTAGACTCCAAGCCTTCATTCTAATGGAGTGATCAGCAGTTTTTTTCTGGTGCAGATACAGAGATGAGATTCTGTCAACACACTTACTCTCAGAAAGCCCATCAAAGAGTCTTTAAAGTCTTTTAAAGTCTCTTCACTCTATAAGCGGAAATGTCTGATAATACATAAATGTTTACCACTTTTCTGCTTAAAATAGAAGCACCAGGATTGCCTTTTACAAACAAAATTTTAGAATCCCTGATATTAAAATGCTAAAAAAAGTACATCAGGTTATGCTGTAGCCTAGAGAAAATACAGTGTATTTTTAGCCCTTTTAATAACAGTTTTGATTTCTTGTTGAAATTTTATTTCCATTCAAGAAAGGGTCACTGGAAGACTACCAAAACCAAACATAGCACATTGAATTTTAGTGTAAGGCTTGTAAGAATCCTGGTTATCCCTAATAATAAGTAAGTGGAAATTCATCTCCTCAGTTTTTTCTTCTGTAATTTCCCTCCTAACATGCAGCCATGGATTGGAAAAAACCAAACCCCTGTGAACTAAGACATGGGTTAATTTTGAGCACCTGATGGCAGTGCACATAGTCTTTCTATAAATCTCTGTATTATACAAATCCATAGGTATTTATAGTGTTCTGTAATAATGTCACCGAAAATGAGATTCAAAGATTTCAGCAGCTGACATATGTTAGGGGCTTAGCACAGGCCCAATTTTTCAGTATCGCCTCTGCCAGAAGTTACCATCTCCCCTGTCTTTCTTCAAACATTCATTTAACTGTGCTCCAGCCCAAATCTTTGCAAGTAGCTCGCTTTAAAAATATAGATATAATTTTCTGTGGTGGGGACAGTAATAAGGAAATGCCTTAGACTGGCAGCACGGTTTCCCTACAGGCTGCCTATATATTCTTTGAAGAAAGCAAGGCACCTGCAAAATGCAGTGAAACGTTTTGATGGGTTAAGTCACCCACTCTCTGTCGAGGAAAGGGTCTTCAGCAGCTACTTCTGTACCATTGGCACCTCTGTGGGTCTGCACAGTCCCAGAGCTGGGAGGGCAGAGCTGCTGCAATCAGCCACAGGAGCCCCAGGTGACAACGCTTCCCCAGGCAGCTTCAGAAGGCTGGCAGGAGGCTCAGCGCAGCCCTGCGCTGGGTACATCCCACCCACAGGGGACACAGGTAAGGTGGGCCCCCATCTTATCAATGGCTTACCACCGAGGAGGAGAGAGTGTGTTTGGTGAATCTTGGGAGATTTTGGAGTAGAGCTGATGTTGTGCATTCAGGTTCTTTTCATTTCAGTGAGAGCTGCTCATGAAGCTGTTTCTAAAATCTCCACAAGAACACAGCCTGAATCTTCTCTTTGCTCAAAGTCCACAAAGATATTCAGGTCTCAAACGCTCAGAATTTACAAGATCCTGCCTCTTTCTTTCCCCCGTGTAAAGCAGTGTCTTAGTGTTCTGCCACGTGTCATGGGAGCAGAGGTGTTAATTGCAATGAAGTCCCCATGGATGCGGGGAGCAGGTGCTCTGGATGTGCGTTACAGCCTGCGTTTTCTGCTTGCACGCTTCGGTCTCAGATCAGAAAATGTTCATTATAAAAATTACATATCCGGATTTTATACCTGATTTCATCTGAACTTACACTGAAACATACCAAAATTCCTGAAGATTTCCGTTCATCTATGCAAAATGCCACACTCAGTAATTAAATGTGAATTTAGAGAGCCTACATTTATAGCAACATTTTAAAAACTGGAAACGCTGAATTGACCATGATTTTAAAATATTCTATGTAGCATTTTAGCTAGTTGTATCAAGACTGAGGAGTGGACAATGTAACTTTGAACAGCTGAGATTTTCTTTTTTAAAAAAAGTGAAGAATGGAAAATACATAAAATATCAGACAGTTTGGCAGTTAAAGCAGACAGAAGACAGAAAGAGGAATCGTGATATAATAAATATATGAGGGGAGGAAATAATTCTTTCTCTACTTTTTCCACACACAGGAACACTTAGATGCAGTTTCCTTTTTTTAAATGCTCCGATGTCAAATGCATGAGGAGCCTGATAATGACATTAATACTAACAAAAGAGGAAATTCGATAGCTTAAAGTATGCACACTGTGATCTCAGATTTATTTTACACGAACCAGATAGTATCAGCCAAAGATAATCCCTGTCACAGAACAGAGACAGTGTTTCTCATTCAAATATAGAACTCTGCTATATATAGCCTACTTTATAATAAACTTTATTCTTCAGAGACAAAATTATTTAGCTCCTTAAGAGGTATAATACTGTAGTCGAAAGCCAAAAGCAGCTTTCAAAGCTGATCACTTTCATTAGGGTGTATTTCACTATTCTCAGTTTCTAACTTGGTAGGGTAACAAGACAACTATTTTGATTCCACTCATTAAAGGAAAAGAAGAAAGAAAGAGCAAAGCAGTTGAAGGACAACCTTTTGGGGAGCTGGTCCTACAAAGCTTGGCTTTTGAGAGCCACACAGTGCAAAGCAGCCACGTCCTCTTCCATTTGGAAGCACAGCCCGTAGAGGTGCCCATCTTTTGTACTACAACCCAGAGCTCAATGCCACTGGGAGACAGGAATGTAATTGTATGAACAATGCCTGAATGGAGGAAGTCTCCATCACTCCTGTGGGAGCTGGGCTGCCATTCAGCTAAAGTGGAAAAAAATCCCACAGATCAGAGGGAAAAATAGTTTGCTCCCCTTTAGATCCAAATCCTAGTGATGGTGGGGAAGGAGGGACACGTGCATTCAGATCACTCTGCATCTAGCTCACCAGATCTGGGATCTATGTTAGGACTTTCCACTAGGGAATTGAATTCTAATAACTAAATAATAGGGTCCTTGAGACAGGCCCTATTTTTCTGTCCCATTGAAATTGGATCATTTGAAACAAATGTGGGTTGAGTTATGAAGAAGACTACAGGTTTACAGCACAGATAGCTGGGAGAGAAAGGTCACTCTGACTCCAGCACTGGTGGCTCCAATTTGCCATGCAAAGCAGAACAGCTTTCCACAGAAAGGCTTATGTGTTTGCTAGGTTGGTTATGTGCTCTGGAACGTCAACGGACAGATTTTAAGCTCACACACTGAACAAGGCAAGGGGAAGATCTGAATGTTGGCTTCCTACATTGGATAACATTATCTTATCCAGTAAGACATATGCCTCCTCCGATTTGTGAATTGTTCCAAATCTCCTTCATAAATGTAGCCCCTCTTTATCAGTGTGGTTCAGAAACACTTAGATGAGCCAATCTGTAATTTTTGAATGTTTTCCCTGTTTTTTGTGCCAACCCAAATGTGCCAAATCTAATTCACATTGAAGAACCTCTTCCAGTTGAAACGTTTTTGGTTTTTTGTTTTTTTTTTTTTTCCCCAGAAAATAAATTATTTATTGAAAATAATTCACTTGGCTACCCTATGGTACAGGATTTCTGGCTATGCTATAGGAGAGCAACGTATTCTCCTCAGTGCCTGGGCCCCTTCTTCAGCGCATTTTCTGAGGCAAGCTTGTCAGATTAATTCTATATTAGCCAAAGGGGGTGATCAGAGGGCCAAACACAGTGGAATATTAATTTTCCATCTGCATAAGCCCCTGAAGCGAGAGGTGTGAGCAAGCTGGAATTTTCTAACCCTACAGGGCAGAAGTGTGAAGGGAGAGATTCAGCCAGGCAGCAGCATAAACTGCCAAATGTTCGGACAGGAGTAAGAGAGGAATCTCTGTCAGCCAGTGCTAATCCTCCCAGAGCTACAGTTTGCTGATGGCACTGCCAATCATTCTTACTTTTTTAGTGCGCTGCTTTCCCGTATGCCTTCATTTATTTATTTATTAATGTTATTTATTTCCTATAGGTCTTAAAACACTAGAAATTGCTTTTGAGGCTATGGATTTTCCTGTTGAAGCGATGCAACGTCAAGCCCTATACAAGCGCCATGGCCCAATGTTACTGCATTGCTCTAGTTCACATTTACCTAATGCTCAATAACAACATTGTTTTTGAGGGAATTTGTTCAAAGATGGGAAACATGGGAAATTTCACATACCAGCTGAACGAATGAGTGAGAAAAATGATGTAACAAGTGTCTTTGTTGGTGTATTTGCCTCCTGCATTTTAGAGCAATGCAGAGCATTTGGAACCATGGAGGTTCGCAGAATTTTGCTTAAAACAAAACAAAGGCCCCTGTTTCTTTTCAGCTTGAAACCACCTGATCCTCATCTAAACCTGGAAGGCTGATAGTCTCTTTGTTCTCCGCTTCAATCAATTAAGTGTACGTGCACAGCTTTTTTGAATCTGCTTGCTGCTTACTTATGACACCAGAAAGATGTTCCAAACTGGTGGTCACTGAATTCTTTTGCTTAAATCAAAACATTCTGTGGAAATCTAAATTTAACCATCTTTTCTTTCCCCAAGACTGATAATAAGCAGACTCATAAACTAAAGAAATACAGTATCTCTTTCCAATACAGTGTAAAGACAGAACCACATCACATATTTAGGCTAGCTGGTAGAGGCCAAATTCAGTCCTCTGCTGCATTCTTTGGGATCATATTGAACTAAATGAGAACCACCTGCATACAGAATTTGACCCGAAAATGAAAGCCTGGCCACAGATTTGATTTGAATTACTTGACTTAGAATTTAGGTAGCCTTTTTTTTGGGGGGGGCAGTATTTTTGTAGTAGTTGTAATAGTGATAATAAGATATTGCTCTATGAAATACATAAGAAAATATTTAGAAATATTTAGAAAAATATTTAGAAAATATTTAGAAATAGAATATTTTGGAAAACAGTGATGACCTGCTGTGCTGTACCATCTTTTAAAATGTGTCATTTTCCCGTGGTATATCGGAAACATCATGTTTGAGAGAGCAGAGCTTTTTGGTGCCAGATGACTCACAAATTCACCTGAGCAGCAGTTTACAAACAGGTTGAATCTCCTTAAGGTCTGCTTTGGTTTAAGCAAACCTGTGCATCCATGACACACTGTGGTTGACTTGTTTTTAATTTATTGTTAAAATAACAATGGGTCAAGGAATGGGTTAAGGAATTTGTCTATTTTACTTACAAGCAAGAAGTTTAAAATTATGACAATTCTTTAATAATAATAGTCTTCAAAAAAAAAAGAACGAGAGAATATTTCTCAATGGCTTAAGCCTAATACACTTCTATTAGTTCTACTACATGAAGATAACTGGAATATTCAATCTAATGGTTCTTGAGTTTTCCTTAATTAATTTTGTGAATTAATTATGGTAATAACAAAACAATGAGCGTTCTGCTACTACCTATACACCTGACTACATGCCTGTCAGTGAAGCAACATTACTTCTGAGGTGAGAATATCTCCGGCTCATGTACCTTCTGAATAATAGTCCAGTGGTGGCAGCAATGTCTAGTTGTTAGAAGCTAAAAGAAGTACCCTTGAAATATTTCAAATACTCTCATGTACTTGAAAGTGAAACACTCATTTAATAAAAGTGTAATCTTGAACAATGAAAAGTGTGAGTGACTAAAACATGTACACTAATCTTTTGAAATATAGTCTCTCTCTCCTCTTTCTTTGTCCTCTTTGTAATCAGAAAAAAACACGAGTGAATTGTACAGGCAGCCCAGAGATGTGTACTTAAAATTGAGTGACTGGATGCCAATGGTATTTTCAAGGACATGGGAGACATTGACTTAAACCAAGGACTGAAACCACTAGAACATGTTCTTAGGCATACTCTTATCCCCCTTCTTCTCTTCTGCTCCTTCAATTCCTCCTCTTCTCTAAAAAAGTGTTTGATTAAATAGAAGAGGGCTCTTGGTTTTTGAACGGTTACCCAGTTAGGGCCAGATCAGATGCCTTTTCTTAGAATGAGTAGTACCCTCCTCCACTCTCTTAAGAGTCCTTAAGATTGCAATAGTACTAATGGCAGCGTACAGTGTTCCTTCAAAGTAACAGTATTCTGGCGATTAAAACACATACCTGCTATAAGGTCACCTATACAAGTTGTTTCCATTATGTATTGCAAGTGTACAATTATCAAAGGGAGCTTGGACATCAAAAGCAGTGTCACTGCAATAAAGAGGTGATAGCATGAGCTGAGCAAACTTTCCCAGGACCCTGAACACAGGAGCGAATAATCAAACTCGATAGAAGCATGTATGCCAGAGCAGTCCCGGTACCGAAGGGAGCTCACTTTGGTACATGCCAGAAGCAGGGAAACTCATCTACCCCAAGCTTCCGTATGTTTTAGACACGTACACCCATTTCCTCCTTGCAGGCATCGGACTAGAAGTTGCAGTGTGGACTGACCACAAAGTAGGTGGCTTGACTACATCTGAGGCAACTTGCTCCAAGCACCTTGTAGGTGAAAGTCACAGGCTCCCAAAGCATTACCTTTGCTTGATTATCAATATACAGATAGTTTTGCATCTCCAGATGTGCAGTGATACTGTGGTCCGACATAAAAGGTACTGGAGCAGGTTTTGAGCAACAGGGTGACAGTGCCCAGAGGGCACCCACTCTCTGGGGAATTTGGTTGCCTGGGCTCAGGGCCAGCAGAGAGGTGATTTAGGTGTCCAACCACGCCACTTCTCAGTGGGGCTACTTCTCCTTTGCTTGGGAGTTGCTTTTAGATTTTGTCTGTGTGATTAACGGGCTCTCAGTTGATGCTGATCACCATCCCTGAACCTGCTCTGCCCTGCCTGGGTGTTGTGGGGCTGGATCCCTTGTCAGGCAGGCTGCTGCCTTGCCTGCATTTCTGTGATCCACAGCTCCCAGGCTGCCTTCCCTCTCGATGCAGCTTGCCCTCCCTGCTCCCTGGCCCACAGCATGGGGTTCATCACACCCAGCTGTGTGCTTCAGCACTACTGACATCAGATCTGATCTACAATGCTGTATTCCCTTCCCAACAAAAAGAGAAAAACGGGTGCTTGTGGAGCATCTGACCTATCCTACGTGGTAATTTTTGATTAAATAAGTTCTACTTTGGAAGGGCCTGATTCTCTCTGTGAATTAAAAAATGAGTCTAAAAAAAGTCTCTCAAACAAAAATGTGTACTTTGTAGCTTTTGAAATTTGGACAGATGGGTCCCAGCTATGGTGTCTGTACCTGTCTCTGACCAATTCTACTCTAAATGTTTAGGTTATTATACAACATTCTTCATTGAGGCAAAAGTTGTCTCTAACAGTCTGCCTCTGTAGATCACAATACAACATAACACCCCATAACTTGGGTATTGGGATGCTACTGTAATACAAATAATATTAATTATATGTCAGCATCACATCAAATAAAAATACACCAGCTCTCTGCGGTTAAAATTATACTGAGGTCAAACCCTAGTGTCAGAAGAGCAATATAGCTTAGTATCTCCCCAATACTTTTATACAGCTTGGTAAAAGTTAGAACTAATACCTCTCCCCTAATTTGAGCCTATTAAAGCACTTTGTGCATTCCTATCAAATATGTCAAATCTATTTCCAGGTGGTTCGGGGTGATACCCCTGTATCTGTAACTCAATTGGTTCTAACACAATAGTTATTAGTATCCTTTTTAATCTCTGTAAAGTGTATTCTCAGTTTCCATAGCCTCCTTTGGGTCCAACTAAACCAATTACTCTCCCAAGAGAGGACGATATTAGCATAACCACCACTGCGTCATCTACTGTGAACAGTCCAGTTTCTAAATCTGAAGGCAGTATTGTCTTTCTACATTTGGTCAATACACCATTTCCTTTGTGTTTATTACATTCGGTGGCCTGATGGTTGCCTGCTTGAGATATTCACTAAAACGAGTAGTTCAGAATTTTTAAAAGTAGATTTGAAAGTGTATGGGTTGCTTCTTTTCCTTGACTATCCTTACTTATTGAGCTGTGTTTGATTTTAAGCCCTTGTCCTGGGAGCTCATAGGCTTCCATTCCAAACAGTCTTTTCTTTGTTTTAATTCTTCTGGAATGTGAACAAGGATCCTAAAAGCCCCATTTGGATACAAAAGTGTCTAAAACTGATGTGTTTCTTTGCTCTCTAGTCATATTCAGCATGAGGGTAGAATTTTGCATTTTGAAAGTACTGTGCATGGATTAACGAGTTAATATAAATCAGCAGAGAAAATAATTGGCAGAATTGTCCGCCTCTTGTTAGCCTGAGGGTTGGGAGCACATGAATGCTCTCAAATCTGCATCTCCCACATGGCATCCCACTGCTGTGCCCACTTGAGTCAAAGGACAAGAAGCAAGTACTCCTTTGAAGTACTACCTTAAACAAGAGATAAGGAATAGTAAACTTAACTGAAGCCTAACTGATGGCAAACAATTCTGTCTTCTCATGCACAATAAGCCATTGCCGAAACTGTCTTTCAACTTGTGTAATGTAATCGTGACAGCAATCAACCAAGCCCAGTCCCTTTTTTGCTCTTCCCGTGTTATTCTTTTACTTCAGCAGATCTTCCCTATAAAGCTGAGTGATAAGACTTTGCAATTGCACCCGTGTTTTAGAAGAAACAGTGCACAAGGTAATGACAGGTTTCGTCACCATAGCGGCGGCTGTAAACAGTTCCCAAGCTTCCTGTTCCTGAATGATATTGCAGCGGCTTCCTGCAATTACACAATATATTGTCATGCAGATTAGCTACGGGTCACTGCGTGGGGATAGGAAACTTCAGGCGTTTCTGTGGAACCTGTCAGGTTGGCAGATCTAACATAATGTCGGGATCCCCTCCAGCATTCCTCTCTGTAATCCACACAGCTTATTGCCGGCTCTCTCTGAGAAGGGGGTGTAAAACAAGTTGTACTCTTCCCCTGAGAAAATGCCCCAAACGCCTGTTTTAGGAACAGACATTAAGAGTCCGTAATTCCCTGAGGGAAGGTGAGGACCATAGACCTGCAGGAAAGCAAACTGAAGGAAACCGTAGGGGTACAGATGTGTCTCTTTTGGGAAGATGAGAGAGTTTGAGATCCTTATGGGCCTGGTCTGTCTTTTTCAGAAAAAGGGACATAACAAACATGCACATGTAACTACTGTTCTGGCAATGAAAGGAGAAAGAGAGTGAATGTGTGGCTTTTTCATGAAGGCCCCACGGACAAATCTGGGGAAGAGATTGTCTTCCTCGTGCTCGGGAGCTGGCCTTTAACAATGGTGGTTTATGTGTCTAAAGTCAGGGGAAATAGCCAATAAACCAAAGAGCTGAGGAGGAGACACCAGAAACAACCTGTAAAGTTAAGTTTAGAAAGTGTAAGCTGAGGAAAGGGTCTGGGCTAACACAAGCAAGGAAAGAACCCGTCACAGTCTGTCTGTTTGCTATCTAGAAAACCTCACACATCCAAAGTAAAGGACAATGCATTTGGAGTACCAACTGCATGCTCACACTGTAACATAAGCCATGTATACTCAGAAGTGCAAATGCAGGCTGTATTTAATATGAAAAAAAAACCCTGATTTGGAGATTTTATGGCAAAACTAAGGTTAAGAATTAAGCCTACACTGAGGAATGGACATGTCATGAGCCCTGTGAGAAAGCACAGGGGTGTGCTATAGTAAGATTAGACAGGGGATTTTGGTTTTGGGGATCTAGAAAAGCTGCTTCCCTGCACGCCCTGCCCCTCACCATGGTGATTTTATATATATATATATATATAATCAATTAAAACATATAGAAAAAGTGAGTCATTCCAAAGGACATTAGCCATCTTTCAAGGCCTTCTTTTTGGAGGACCTTAAAAATGTTTTCTCTTTTTTTTTTGTCTCTGAGAGAAGTTTACACTTTCCTTACCTTTGCAATACACAAACTAATCATCTATGACAATACCAGCAACTACCTCTATTAATCTTCTCCCTGCTTTTCAGCACTACTGTCACAGGTTTGATAGTGTTGTGAACATTTAAAAGACTGCTAGGAAGGCAGCGGGAAACTGGGCAGATCTGGAAATACTTTGGTTTCTTTTCCTTAAATCTTTCTTAAATCTTCACTTAAATCTTTCACTGAAGGCAGGAGTTCTGGTCCAGGCACCCTAGAAAGCCCACTGCTACCTGGTCTGCAGTGTTGCTATGGTGGAAGACGAAAGCATATACTTAAATTCCTGCCTACAGAACCTGTTTTTTAAAAAATAATCTCCACTTTTGCTCAACAGATGTCTGTCCCTACTTTCTGTGTCCCCACTGCTGCAATTATCTTCTTGAAGACATATGGGCAGGAGCACAGGCCAGACATTCACTGAATTGACTCAATTATTAATCATTCATTATCTTTTGTGAGAATGAGCGAATTTACTGGCTTGTGTCTGAACAAGAGTTCTCTGAAACCATTCTACAAGTCAGCATTTTCTGAGGCTGAAAAGAGCCTGAAGATGAGAAAAGCACTGTCTTCCTCCGTTAATAGTGTTTCCTCTATAATCTGCTGCTTCCTCTGAGTAGCCAGAGTCGCCAAGGTGCGGCTTGTGCCTTGGCACAAGATTCGTGCATGCAGAACGTCTTAACTTCTGTCATGGTAGAGGACTGTGTTCTAACAAGCTGGTTGAAGCTTATGCTTCAGCTTGTCATGGTATGTTTATTTAAAGGCTTAACAGCTTGCCATGGTTTCACTTGATGTTATTGTTAATAGGAAGTGTTTTGTTTTGACTCTCTTTCCTTCCTGACTTAGGGTCCTTTTTGCATCATGGCCATCCCCAGACATCTACATGCACCTTCCTCCAGTCTCTTTCCACGTGTTCCGCAGTCACATCTGTGCGACCAGGTAGGCAGCACAGGGATGACAACAGTTAAAATCAAATCCAAAATGATCACAGCCTGGCTCAGAGTAGGGCCGGCCAGATTTGAAATCTTCTATTTGGAAGAAATTTTCACATACAAAAATATCCTTGAAGCTTCAGTACTCTCTCTCACACCCCCACCAGAGACAAACTGTGGTGGAAAATCTTTTTGGGAAGTATTACAGCGAATTCAGGTTTCATCTGTAATTTAAATTATACTAATGTTATATATGACTATCTTAATATGAAACATTTTACAGAAAATATAAATTAAATGCCTACATTTCTGGGAAGAAAAGAAAAAAAGAAAAAACTCCACCTTTATATTCCACTGGAATTAAATTTTAGAGTGGAAGAATATGCCTGAACCAAAATCTGTTAAAGTTGATGGCATGACTCCTCTTGACCCTAGCGACTTCAGGGTCAGGGCCTGTGTGACTTAGTTTACCCCAAAGAGGGCCATTTAGTAGGTAGTTGATTGGTGTAACTAAATTCTGAAAACAAGTACAGTAGCTGCAGTGGGCTGATGAATATAGCTAAACTGCTGTTCTCTAAACAGTCAAATAGCTAAATATCACTTAAGTGGCTTGGCTTAAATTACCTTGGAACAAGTTACTGTGAAAGGGAAATGAAAGCATATAAATGAGTCTGAGACACTTGTATTCATTTGCAGAGAAGTGAGGGAAACAATTAAGATAAACCAGAAAATGGCAGGCGTGTTGAGCCATATGGCTCTTTCCTGTTTCTAACACTTCTTTTGTTTAACTTTTCCAAAGCAATTTTGTCACTATTATTACTGTGGTTGTTTCAGTTTTAAACATGTTTTCCTAGCATTCAATCTTTTCCCCAGCTGCCCCTCTCCTTAAAAAAAAAAAAAAAAAAAAAAAAAAAAAAAAAAGATAGAAAGAGAAAAGGAAAAAGAAAAGAAAGGAAAAAACAGAAGAGGAAAAAAAAAAAAGAAAGGAAAAAAGAGAAATGAGAAAAGAAAAAAAGTCCCAACCTAATTAAAAATAAATGCTGGAAAAATCTTTAAGATGCTCTTTGGCTCATGTTGCCTTTAAAACTTCACACTGCATGCTAGTTTCTTTTGTTTTTTGCTTTCTGCCTATTTTGCCCAGCTGTTGGGCACTTCTATGTTCTGCTATAGCAAAACAGATGCAGACTACAGATCACATGGACTGCTCCAGTTGAATGAAAGCAGCTTTGGTCATTAATCCTGTCTATAGGCTCTTTGGCTTTTTATTTTTTTTTTAACAAGTTATCTTTTTTTTTTCCTTTCCTTTTTTTTTTGTCATTCTAGCTTTTAATCATGGTTTAAAAAAAATTAAGAAACAGGTCTAAAAAAAGTGTGAGAGACAGACATCAAGCAGGCTGCTGTGAGCTTTGAAGCATAAAAAAATAAAGGAAAAAAAAGAAGCTTTTATTGTCAGGAAATGGCAAATACCTAGCTCAGTTTAACAATTCTGTCTGGCTGCTAGATAGGGAAGTAATGCCTTTGGCAGTACATAAACTCTTGTTTTCTTGCCCTTTGTCTTCCGGCGTAAAACACTGTTGAAAAATTCACCTGTCCATTGCGAAGTTAAACTACTGGCTTTAACACAGTTGCATGGGAACTTCGGTTTATTAATGAATACAACATACCCTCTTTGATTTGAATGCTTTCAGAGCGCTGAAAAGATTCAAAAGGCATCGCTTCCTGCACCAGCGGCGTGCCTTTATCCATCTCAGTGGTTCACCCCTACCCAGCTGCTATATCTCATTAACAAGCGTTTGGCCATCGCAGCAAACTTCGCGGTGTTGACACTTGAAAGGCCCGGGCAGGCGCTGGCAGGCTATCAGCTATGGCAACAGGAAACTGCCCCAAGACAACACTGAGAAAACAGCAGCTGCAAAAGCCAAAAGCAAAAGAGGACGCGGGGAGAGAGAGAGAGAGAGAGAGAGAGAGAGAGAGGGAGAGAGCTAGGTGTTTCCAGGCTGCCCTGTTTTCCAGATGGGCTGTTTGTGCAGCCCAGCCGTGCCAAGGGAGGGGAGGAGAAGGGAAAGAAAGAAAGAAAAAAAAAAAAAAAAAAAAAAAAAGGTCAAAAAAAGAGCTTGATAAAAGCTCCGTAC
>NW_015090999.1:8026030-8142180 GCF_001431845.1 Calidris pugnax | reverse complement strand
GGGTTTAATATTTTTCCTAGAACTTTTTTTTTTTTTTTTTTTTTTTTTTTTTTTTTTTTTTTTTTTTTTTTTAAAAAAAAAAAAAAAAAAAAAAAAAAAAAGAAAGGTCTAATAAGGAGCTTGATATAAGCTCCGTACGCCCTAGGGCATTAAATACTTTTTTGTTACATTTTAATGGCTTCCTAAAGTCTATTTTCATGCAAATAAAAGCCTGGCTGTCTAAGGAGTTCACAAAAGCCAGGCCTGGGGCCCGTCCTTGAGTCGGGCTCCCTGAACCACCTCAGGTCTGGGGTGGCTGAAACACACCACCCTTCCCCAAGAGACACGCTGTCCCTGTCCCCTTCCTTGCAGCACGTCCCCTACACTGAAGACATTAACTCCCACCACCCAGTATCATTGGGTCCAACGGAGGGCCACGAAGATGATCAGAGGGATGGAGCATCTCTCCTGTGAGGACAGGCTGAGAGAGTTGTGGTTGTTCAGCCTGGAGAAGAGAAGACTCCAGGGAGACCTCATGGCAGCCTTCCAGTACCTGAAGGGGGCCTACAGGAGAGATGGAGAGGGACTCTGTATAGAATCATAGAATCATAGAATGGTTTGGGTTGGAAGGGACCTTAAAGATCATGGAGTCCCAACCCCCCTGCCATGGGCAGGGACACCTCCCACTAGACCAGGTTGCTCAAGGCCCCATCCAGCCTGGCCTTGAACACTTCCAGGGACGGGGCATCCACAAATTCCCTGGGCAACCTGTTCCAGTGTCTCACCACTCTCATAGTAAAAAATTTCTTCCTGAGATCTAATCTGAATCTTTTTTCTTCCGGTATCAGGGAGTGGAACCATAGGACAAGGGGTAACGGTTTTAAATTGGACAAGGGGAGATTTAGATTAGATACCAGAAAGAAATTCTTTCCTGTGAGGGTGGTGAGACCCTGGAGCAGGTTGTCCAGAGAAGCTGTGGCTGCCCCATCCCTGGAGGTGTTCAAAGCCAGGCTGGATGGGGCTTTGAGAAACCTGTCCTAGTGGGAGATGTCCCTGCCCATGGAAGGGGGCTTGGAACTAGATGATCTTTAAGGTCCCTTCCAACTCTAACGATTCTATGATTCTGTGATTCTATGGACAAAGTTCATTGCTGATGGATGAAGAAAGGAATAAAGCGATAAAGGAATGGTGAACTGGGGAGCATTGGAACTAGGATTCTTGAATAACAATATTGTGCTGCTATTTTACATATGTAAAGGAAAAATAAAGCCTGGGTGCAGTTTTATGCTGCCTTCCCATGGTGTGCCTGAGGACAGACAGCCTGTGAGCAGGCACCAGGTTAACGAAAACTCGTTCTGCAAACATCTGCAGCAAATCTTCACGTAACAACAGTCAGATTCATACAACAGCAACGAAAGCAGCAGCAACAGAAAGCAAACTGATGTGAGTTCAAGACTCACCACCACCTTAACATTTTCAATGGTCTGGAAAAAAACCTCTCAAATGGTTTTAAGTTTTTAATAAGGGTCAGTCATTAATTTTTTTCCTGTGGTTCAAATGTAGCGCTAACCATTGCCATGTTTCTTCCTTTGGCTCCTTCAGGGGTTTTGCAGCTGTGAGAGGCTTGCAGGCGGATGTTTAGATAATCCAAGTTTGCATTTTACATTTACAGGTAGAAGTTGTATACACTATCACTGTTACAGAAAATGGAAACTATTTTCTCAAGCCTCATGCACGTCAAGCCCCGTGGTTTATACTAAAAGCGGATTTTATAGCCTGTTGTGTACACTTTGTGTTTCCTGCGCCAGGGAACCACAAGACAGAAAACCTGCAACCTGTGAAGTTCCTCTGCCTCAGACCTCGGCGTAGCATCGTCACCGATGGTTTCCAGCATGGCAGCGCACGCTTCCAGCTCTCTAATATGTGGTTCAGCTACGGGGTGACTCAGGTGGTGATTCAGTAGGTGGCAAGCTTCCCTCTGTCAATATTGAACTTACGCTGCCCCACTATCCAGGTACGCAGCAGTGTTTAAAGGACTACCCTTCTGATGGGATACAAGAGTAATGCGGTGACCGATTACTGTTTTTCTGGATCCCATGGCAGTCAATTTTTTCACGGATGGAAATATTAACTCCTGGGAGCTGGCCAGGTTTCAGTTTGCAGGAATACATTCTGCTTAAGCTTTCCTTTCCCAACCTTATGCTGGTTTGTAATCTTGTTCTTCTTGATGGCTTCTTTCCACATGACACAAAGCGGCATGTTGTAGAGTGGGAGATGATTTCTCTGGATCCAAGGAACAGGAGGTGGTGCTGGTATCCTGAGTCAAGCAGAGAGAAAGCGTAGCAGGACTGACGTTGGTCGCTGTTATTAAAAGGGTTCATTCACCCTTTGTCCAAAGCAACCCAAAGACGTTTGGGATTAGCCCTGTATTCTGTTGGCAAAAGAGCATGCACGTGACAGGGCAGAGAAAATTCAAGCTTACCATGCTGCTTATTACTGCAATACAGGCCACTTGGAAATACCAGATAATTCTGAAAAAGGTATCTTGCTAATAAGATCTGTATGCTGCGAGAAGCACGTAAAGCCAATTCTCCTGTGTTCATACTGGCTCCGTTTCATGTAACCAAACCATATTATTATTTTATATTTCTGCTACAACATTAGGCGTTGATGTTCCCAAAAGCCTTCCATACTTCAGATGTTTGCAAGTTGAGAAGTGGCGCTCCTGGCAATTAAAATGAGCGATGCTTGCTCTGCGGCTGGCGTGTCCCTGTAACAGAGCAGTTAGCTACCAGGCTTTCATGCCAGGAGTGCGTGGGTGTGCTTGCCTCAGTGTGTAACTCTCTTTCGCTCATTTGTGCAGCTTCATAGGTTGGGTTGTTTTTTTCGTCCCTCCTGATCAGACGGTTTCCTGTTTTGGTATGAGTTATCTGTCCGTGCACAGACACAGCCTCCCCTCTCTTCTCTTGCTTGAGGAAGAATTGCAGGATTCCCCCCTGTGACTTGCAAACCCATATCTAGAATATATAGGGGTGTTTCATGATTTACTTGTCATTTGTGCCACCCAGACAGGGGATTACTGGTCTGATGAAACAGAAAAGAGAGAATTTGGACATGTAGTGTTATTTCCCTGGGGTGCTACATTAAGACAATAAAACATTTATTGATATCAGGGTTGGTCCTTCAGTGTCATGAAAAAGAAAAACAATTTCCGAGCAAAACAGGCTTACAGAAACAAAAAAAAGTATCTTCTGACCCTATACTAAGAAGTACTTATTGTTGATTTTGAGAAGCACCAGAATGACAGAGTATAGCCTTGCTCTAGAAATGTAGAAAAAACTGTATCAATCCTGGTATATAAAACCTGTGCTCTGGCTTGCTCATCCAACAGCACTATTTTAAATTAATACACATGAATACAGATATATGAGAAGCAATTACCAGATGAGAAAATCACCAAATAGCTATTTTATTGTGTAATTGTGATAAAATATGGCTATGTCTAAAAGAAACCCCACTGTAAAATACAGTGCAAGTCTGTGCTCTTGTTTATAAAGTCAGTTTTTCTGTAACTTGATGAGTTCAGTGTCACTCATTCTGTGGACGCTTATATATCTCAGATAATATGAAACATTATGTAAGCTGTTAAGATTAAATCCATTATTTTAATGTGGTACACTGCAAGTATTCATACTAGTGTATCTTTTTTTTTTCCTCATTGGACCTGAAAAAAATATATCTAACCTTCCATGTTTAAAATGGAAGTGTAAACTATTTTTCCATATTATAATTTTGATCCTCATACTAAAAAAGGAATATTGAAGAAATCCTTTTTTTTTATTATTTTTTTCATTTGGAGAGGCCAGGAGATTAAAATTTTGAATGTTAAATTCTATCACTTCAATATTACCTTTTAGGAACATTGACTGTACAAATCAAAATTGTGTACCCATAAAATAAAACTTATAATAATTTCTAGAAGGAGATTTTAAATGTAATGTAATGTGTACTCCAAGGCAATTTTTTTCCCTTTTTCTTAAACCCAAGGTAAAATGAAATTATATAGAAACATTGGTATTTCCTTAATGAAAGGAATGCTACTGGGCATTTTTAAAGGAAATCCTTGTCTTACAAATGTCTTTTAAAGGAAGCAAGTTTCGAGGTAATAACTTGGCCACATAGATTGTTTAGGAGTTTCTGGGGTTTGTTTCTTCATGTGAGCATCTAAGTTTATTTCTAGTAGACAAAACAGCTAGGCCCCGATCCACAAAGCACACAAACATTTACACAATTTCTAGTTCATCAAAAGTGCCATGAAATATATTTCATTATAGGCATATTTATTTGAAAGATTTCTTGGTGTTCTGCTTTAAGAAACGACGGCTGATTTGAAATTGAGAAAAGTGCCATAAAATGGGCTTCTTCAGCTCGATCAGGTTCAGTGAAGATCGTAAAGGACTGTAAAAGCCTGGATTCATTCAGTCTCATGCCTTTGCAAAGCTCCTGTGAATGTTTTGTATCATTGCTGTCAGATGTGATTTTCTCTGCCGCTGCAGATGTGCACAACAGATTTACTGTTACAAATAATACACAGTAAATTCCTGACATAGAGGCATTTAGGGCCACTGCCAGATGTCTCATTTTAATAATACATTTGTATATCCTAGTTCTAGAGGGACAATTAAGCTGTGAACAATAAAGATAAAATCAGTGGAGGACAGGTATTACCACTTTATTGTTGTAGTCAATCTACGGTGCTCAATAAAATGAATGAATTCAGTTTTGGTTTTGTGTTGTTACAACAGGATTACTATCATCTAGGTCTCATTCAACAAATAGTGGATAAGGACATGTCTTTATTACAGCTGTCTGCATGGGAAGAAGGTCGCCTGTTGCTCCGTCTCTTCTCTGACAGTTTGGAGGCAGAATTATCTCTGTCAAGCTCCAGGATGCATTAGGCAAATGCAGTCTCATTTCCATCCTCAGCAAATTGGAGATGCTGAGAGATCTGTTGGCCGGGCACTGCCAGTTTGTTATCTGTGTGCAATTGTCTGGGAAACATTGCCTGACCTTGTGAAGGGCTTATCTGTTTGCTACAGGTACGGGGAAATGGTGCAGGGAGGGTTTAATACTTACCCTCTTTCTAGCTTTTCCTTGGACACAGTTCTTGAACCGGTTTTGTTTAGCTGGTACAAATAACAAGGGCTACTTTCACAACTAAGGGTATCTGGAAGTTGCTCAGAATAAAAACCTTAACCCCAAAGAGAGAAATGGGGTGTAGGTCTAAATCAAACCTTTACTTAAAATTAGTGGGACCGTGCAGATGCTGTTAAAAGAAACAGTAAAAAGTCCCTAGTGTTTACTGTAGCATTAGGCAAGTCAGGACTTGACCTTTCCAGAAATTCAATATTGCTTGAATTGAATGAATCACTGCTCTGCGTTTACCCCTGTGGCACTCTCCAAAATATACTAGGAGTTTACATTTAGCTGTTAGTATTAAGAAATGGACAGGCTATAACAATCAGAGCAGGGAAGAAATAAAGGGGTTACTGAGGGAAGTTTTCCTTAAAAACTTGTTGGTTTACGTAATGATCCTTTCTGGCCTTAGATAACCCAATCTCACCTCACCTAGAGATGTCATAATTTCTTCCAGTTAACTCCTACGCTGAAATCCACAGCCCACTTTTAGATAAAGCATATACTCCAGAAGGACATCCAGTTTGAATTTAAAGGCTTTGAGTGATGAAGGACCCATTGCTTCCCTGGGTACTTTGTGCCAATGGTTAATCGCTGCCATGGTGAAGAAAGAAAAGAGAAAAATCCATCTTGAAGTTTGAAACTGATTGGCTTTGACTCTTAGCCTTTGCTTCTCATAATGCCTAAATGAGCAGTCGCGTGGGCCCAAACTACTCTTGTTCTGGCTTGCAGGGGTCTGGAAAATGGTTAACAAAAGGTGGTTTTAGGCAGCAAGTCCTTCTAACTGCTGTTTCCAATGACAGCAGTTGGCTGAAATTGCCAATAGCAGAATGTGACGCAGTTCCTGCTCCCATTTCCCATTTTCAGGACCTTTCTTTGGCTGGTTTTATGGCTGGGTCCTTCTTCTAGGGTTGTATCCTCTCTCTCCGGGTCACCTGGGCCATGCCCCCACTGAAGGCTAAGGAAGCTGGACGGTGTGCCCCGAAGTCACGTACTCCAGTAACTCTGGGCTGCACGTTAGGGTTGGAAGTGGCTGTGCTCTTCCCTCACTTCGGGGAAAAACAAATGCAGAGGTGAGGAACAAGCCCTGGCATCTTCCAATAAACTCACTGAAGTAGAGTGCTGGGAAGCCAGGATGGTAGCCTGCATCTGCCTTCACTTTAAACATGTCCCTTGCAATACAGAAGAGACAGGAAAGGGGTATAAAACTTACGCTTTTAAAAGATTTGTTTCTGAGGCTGGCAGTTGGAGAATCCCTCTCTTTTCAGAGCCACTGTAACATCATTTACCATACATTATAGCTTCCCACTGTAGGGTCTCCCTAAACCCTGCTCTGAAGCAAGCATGCTTGACTACAATCAATCTGGATCCCATACTTTAGTAAATTCAATTTACAAGTGTCCCTCTTCAAACTACCCCTCCTTTCCTAGTAAAAATGAGACAGCATGTAGACAGACAGCTTTAAGAATTATCCCCTGGGCGCTGTTAAAGAAACCAATTCATAGATACTCATGTGTTAACCACATGTGTGTCACTTTGCCAGTAAGTGCTTCGAAGCTAATGCTGATGGGGTAATGAAAATAGCTGGAAACGTGGAAGGCCACTCAAAAACATACAAACTTTTTGAAAAACAATTAATCAATTGACAAGCCACTGGGCTATCAACGTGGAATATCAGAATAAGAAGAAAAGTTATTAAAAGTCCTGCCAAACCATTATTAGCAATTTTTAGCTTTCTTCAGTCCTCCTCTTCTCCTCCCCTACCCCCTTACATTTTTCCTTGCAAATAGTAGAAACGGAGTGCCAAATTGCTTCCCTGATTTCAGCAGTCCAGAAAGTCTCCCTGGCATAAATCAACCTGTTCCTGGAGACGTCTCCCTTCAAGCTGGGTCTGGCAGATTAACAATGAAAAGGGAAGAGACAATGGTACAGTCAGACAGCCCTCCAAAAAGCACATTAGTTGAGAGCTAATAGCTGATTAGTAAAATCTTCCCATCATTTAAAGATGCATTTTCCTTAGTGATGAAAGCCAGGTCTCCTAGACCTCAAGTCAATGTCTGGTCTTCTAGGTCAGTTCCAGGGCAGGTTTACATTGTGATTAGCATGGGGTTTGCAGTTTGAGCAGGCATATGTGCAAGTTGGCCTTTAATGTCAGAGCTTGGACAAGATTCAGTGGTGTACCTGTAGCAAAGCCCGAACTCAAACTGAATTGTGGACTGCTATGAGGGTCCAGTCAAGCTAATGAACTGCATAAGGCCTCGCGTGAGGTTGTAGCAGACCATACACTTCACTGTTGCCCTCCACAGTGATTTTAATATTACCTTTGGATTACAAGGTAGCATCATCTCCCTCCGTGCTGAAGAGTACCTTGGTGTTTTACCTTGCTTTCCTCCGTAAGACAAAAAGAGTGTCACTGTGAAATTTGCAGCATGTGAGCTATGATTTTCTAAAGTCTTGAAAGTGACATTTGTGCAATTAATTACTGGTAATTGCTGTATCCAACCTACTTTAAACTCTGCAAAGTGCCTCTGTGAGCTGTTTTCCTTCTTGGTCTGCTGATACATAACTTTTTACATACATACAACTTTTTTAAAAAGATGCTGGAATGCAAGGATATATGATTATTAAAAAAGTTGCAAGTAGATACGTATTCAGGGTTAAATATATGTATTTTAAAGAACATCTATAAATAATGATTTTCCATTTTTAATCCCATTTCACTGTCAACTTGTAAATTCTTTATGAAATGTAAAATTAGATGTTATTACAGAAAAAACTTATTTTAAAAAGCTCACATGCAAAAAATGTTTTTTAAAACAATTATGACGTTGTGGTCTTTATTAACTTGCTGTTGTTGTTTTAATAGTATGAAATATAAATTACAACTAATATATTTAACTCTATGGTAATCTATTAGAAATCTATTATTGGTGAAAAATGTTTTAATGTCTTTACTTCATCAACTAAATAGATCAAGAATAAATTGACTGAAATGTGTAAAGACGTAATTTAACCTGAGTTTAGCAGGACGTTTATGTGTATATCTGGTTATATATATATATAAAAGAAAATAGGGGAGTTGGACTAGGTGATCTCTACGGTCCCTTCCAACTCTAAAAATTCAGTGAAATTCAGTGAAAATAGAGCTATACAAGACACATAAACACCCCTCCTTTTCCCAGAATAAGCTATACTGATGCCTGCCAGAAAACAATTTTCCATATAAGGTGGTTACCTTACAATGTTAATGTTCCTGTCTTGTGATACATCTTTTTGCTTCTTTCCAAAAGCTTCCATTGTCAAAGTGAAGTGATTAAGGAGGAACCTTGGCTTTCATTAAAAATCTTAACATTGTCTCCTATCTGACAGCTTGTACAAATGGATCGACTAAATCTGTTTGACTTTTGTTGTCACCTGAACCTTAACAGGCACAATGCAGAAGCTGAAACAGCATCTTCTTGATGTTTGGGTAACATCTCTGACTGCACAACTACCCTGATAAACAAAAGAGAGGCCATGATCCCGTCAAACACTGGATCTTTGATTTTCCCTATTGCTTAACTACTATTTCATTCCCCATTTTGGACTGCCCCAATTAGTTGCTGCTGTGACAAAGCTTGGGAGTGACTGAGGAAGGTTCATTGCAGAGGACACGACTGTACCAATCTGGCCTCAGTCTATCCTAAACAATCCTCTGACAGCATCCCTACCCTCAAACACCCATAAAGGCCTTCACGGCACTCAGTAAGGAAGGCAATAAATAACTTCAGTCCTCCCTGGTAGCTGTGGCACAGTCCCTATGCTATTTTAGACACTTTTAACTGGAACAAAACATCCAATGAGTAATAAGAACCTCTCAGGGACTCATGAAGAAGACTCTGGACAAACTGCTGTATAGTGTGTGCTCATGGTCAGCCTGTTCTAGGTGTCACTAGCACTGAGATCCCATGGCCAGGCAGCCTTGGGATCACTGCCAATCTCTAAATAGCGCAGTGGACTTTGGAAAATGAGGCTTCTGTGTTTGTATGCAAATCTAATTAGTACATTATTTTTCATTATGCCAATTTTCCCCAGCAGCCAAGCCAAATCTCCATTTACCAGGGCATTAATGATTTGCCTGATAATCAGATCTAAGTTGATTTTAACTGTTTGCTTTAAATCCCTGGGGATTAGAATACCTGGATGCTTTAATGCTATTGGGGACCACTGGAAATCCCACCGACTAAGTAATGTTTGGTATGTTTGTTCAGTTAATCCTAACAGCTCAAGCTTGTTCCAATTAATTTTATACCCAGACAACTGCCGGAACTTCTCAAGAGTATTCTAACAATTTATGTATAGATCCTTACAAATCACTTTAAAATAGAATAAAATAGAGCAGTCTGAACCCCACCTCTACTGGACAGAAAGCTTTTAAAGCTTATGGAAGATTTCTCCATGCACTAAAAGACAGAGCCCTGCTTGGTTTATCCTATGCAGCAAGCTTTTATGCTTGGGCTTAGCTTCAGCACATGAAGGGTTCTGCTGGAACTGGCGCATCTATGCTTAAAGCTCAGACTATATTTGTAGCTGGATTGGCTGGGTCAAGACCTCAGTCAGGGCAGTCCCAATAGCCATTCTTCCTGGGAGACTTAAAATCAGGAAGGAAACATTTATCTATACACCCATTTTTCCTCCAAGTGCAGTTTGCAGCATGCAGCAATTGCAGCTCAAAAGCATTTTGATAACGGACCACCTTGTTCTCTGGGGCAAACTCAGATTAGGCACAGTCTTGCAGCAGAAACAGAAGCATCCCAGCTCCCCCATTTATGGGACCATCCGGAGCTTCTTTCAGTCCTTTCGGATTAAATGCACCTGGAGGCCCTTGTTGGGTTAGTGGCCTTCAACAGGTTACTAAAGACAGGAAGCTTAAATGTGGGCAATGCTCTAGCTCGGCCTTTAGTAACAAGGTCTCCTGTAGCACCAACACATTTCTGTAGAAGCCCAGTTGACAAACTTGGAGGCTACTAGTTTTCAGCTCAGGTAATTGTATATGTATGAGATGAAATTAGAAAAAAAGTAAGCATAAATCTCCAAAAAGATCACTCTCAAATATTCTGCCATGTTCTCCTGCAGCGTTATATGACTGGGACTCTTTTCTTATCTGCGTCCTGTGGGCCATCTGCCTCAAGACACAGATGCTCACTATCTTTATTACTGTCTACCCAGGTGCCCTTTATGGCTTGATCCTTGCAGACATGGTCTCCTAACTCGGGCCTCCAACCTGGAAGCTGTGGGGAACCAACAAAATCAGTGAGTGTTCAGCTAGTGTATCTGCCTCCTGCATATTTAGATGAAGTAAAGTATGACCGTGGCTGAGGTGGAGTGGCTGAATGAGGGTATGCAACTTATAGTCTAGTCCATGATTTTAAACTGTTGCTCCACACTTCTCACACCTCTGGTTTTCATCCATCAGAAAACATGGGTAATCCCAACAGTCCATGGTTACGATAGAGTTATTGGCTCTTGGCAAGGTTGTGAGCTGCCCAATTGCCTGTCTTCCAACAAGGCTCCTCCACAATCTGGACCTTTACCACTGCTGTAAGGAGCTGCTGGATGTTTTGGAAATGATGAAGCATGGTCATCCACAGGAGAGATGGTGGAGGGCAGCACCATCTGTGCTGCTGTCAGCCCTCATTCTGGGGCAAGGTCACCTCTTGTGTCATTGCAAGTTCAAAATTATACCCTTTAAGCCAAGAGCTCATGCTACAGCAGCCTGTCAGACCCTTAAGCCAAAGGTTTCTTTAAGGACAGGCTGAGGTTTTATTCAATGCCAAGCATATCCAAGACCTGATCTGTCTCTGTTGCAGAGGAATTCTCCCCTCTGCACACAGTCTTCTCTGACCCCACAGGTCTAGAGATGCAGAAGAGGACTCAGCAATACCCTGTTCACCAGTGCCCTTGGTCAGGGAGAGAGGAAACTCCTTCAACAGGGGTATAAGCTCCTCCTACACTGCTTCTTTTAGGCAATTCACTTATTCAAAGAAGTGTATTGAGTATGGATGACTTCACTGGATGGCTGGTGGCATGCTGGCTGGTGATGAAGGGATGGGCTGCCTGCAGAGTTAGGGGTTTGGCAACCAAGATGAGGCTGGAAGGAACCATCTGGGAGGAATTATTGGACTGGGCAGTGCCATATTCTTATGAAAGAGCGGGCAGCATATTATACCAGACCTGCTGGATTGGAAGAGGATACTATGTCTAGCAGTTAGAGTCTCTAGGGACATGCATGATGCTCATGGACTGCAGAAATGTACCAGTAGATCATTCCCAGGCCACTTGGAAAAGTCCGCTGGAGGGTGTTGGGAGAGGTGGGTGTACCTGAGGTATCATTTTCAATTCAGAGCGCCTTGAAAAATTGTTCTGAAAACTGCAGAGAGAGGGAGTTGACCACTCACTCCAGTAGCTAATCACAGAATGACACAGAAGGATATGGGGTTGGAAGGGACCTCTGGAGATCATCTAGTCAACCACCCTGCCAAAGAAGGTCCACCAAGAGCAGGTTGCACAGGAACGTGTCCAGGCAGGTTTTGAATGTCTCCAGAGATGGAGACTCCACCAACCTCTCTGGGCAGCCTGTTCCAGTGCTCTGCCACCCTCAAAGTAAAGAAGTTCCTCCTCATGTTTAGATGGAACTTCTTATATTCAAGTTTGTGCCCATTTCCTCTTGTCCTGTCACTGGGCACCACTGAAAAAAGACTGGCCCCATCCTCTTGACACCCACCCTTTAAGTATTTATAAGCACTGATCAGATCCCCCCTCAGTCTTCTCTAGACTAAAAAAATCCAAGTCCCTCAGCCTCTCCTCATAAGAGAAATGCTCCAGGCCCCTAATCATCTTTGTAGCCCTCTGCTGTACCCTCTCCAGCATTTCCCTGAGCTTCTTGAACTGTGGAGCCTAGAACTGGACACAATATATAATATGCGAAGACAATTTGTTCAAGCACTCCCCAGAGCAAGGAAGGGGTCCACAGTCTCCCTCAGAAATATGGGCAACTCATAGATACTGAGAAAAATGTAAGAGTGACCAAAATGACTGGCAGCAAGAAGTTAGCACCCACTGCCATCCTGCTAGAGCGTCCCTGCTAGATATTTCTGTCTTGTTTTTCTACCCCCAGAGGGAGAAAATAAGACAGTGGGGTTTTTTTGTTGACAGCTGGAAGAAAAAAACAAAAGGCTGGGGGAAAAGCTTCCTCCCAGCCCTCCTTACCTCCTTCACAGAAGGAGGGCTGGAGCAGGGGGGGAGCTCACAGCAGGGGTGAGGTCGGTGGTTTGGGGAGCGATGGGAGGGCTCGGGGTGTGGGGGAGAAGACGGCAGGAAGTGAGAACCCACCGTCTCCCTGCCCGGCGCAAGCACATACAGACTTAACCTACAGCTGAACTTTTGCCCTTGAGTGACCAGTGCCATTAGGACGCGGGTCAAAAGGTTGCAGGGTGACAGAAAATGGAACTTTATTGAATGAAAGAGAAAATGAAAAAATTCCTTTGTTTGCTTAACTCCGTGTGGTTTGTATAGCCACTGTGATCCCATAATGGAGTCCAGAGTGAAAAAGTAACTTGATTTATCACATGCAAAGCAAAAAAAAAAAAAAAAAAAGGGAGGGGGGGAAGAGATTTCACTAAAGCAATAACTAGAAAAACAGTGCAAGAATAAAACCCCCAAATCCCTAAAACAGTAGAATAAATGTGACTTTAATCAATAAAATCCCTTTTATATAAATGAGGCAGAGAAAGAATTTTCATTCTTTAGGACCAAGTGTGTATTAAGAACACCAGTGTATATATCAGTGTGTATTAAGGACACCAGTGAGACATGTTAAAAGAATATTCTTCCTGTTTGAGTCAGGAAAAATGTGCATGTATATGAGCATCTGGCTTAAAAATATTTTGGTTTGACACATGTTTGAGTGCCAAAATCATAGGTTCATATACGTAATCCATCTGCATTTGTATGCAAATGCAAACCCCAGATATTTAAAATCAGTTGGGTTAGGTAGAGAGAAAAAGGTTACAATTGGTAGGCTCTGGCTGAAAATGGGTGTTCCAAATGAGTACAGCTAAATGTAACCTAAAATCTCAGCACATTTGACATGTTTAATGTCTGTCGGGTTTTTTTTCATTTCTTCACAGAATGTGGTCCATCAGTAAAGATATGATTGGTTAAAATCAGATGTTTTAAAATACTGGATTTTTAGTAGACTGGCATATTCCGAATCAGATCCATAGTGTTATAAGGGTTAATGTGCTAATTCTGAGTTTTCTCACTAGTGAGGCAGAAGTCAGTGGAGGCAGAGCATAAGAAATCTAACAAAGTCCAAAGCTATGCCAGGTAGTAATTTTCAAGATATATAGATAGACCCAGGAATGCCTAAATAAAAACAAAATGTGTCAAAGACAGACCTTTAGTGAATTAAATACTTCATGATCTGTCTGTCAGAGCACCAAGGAGCAGATTTTGCCACTTGTGCTGATCTGAAGGTGCTGTGGGTGTGATGAGTGGTACCATAGTCAGTCTGTGCATAAATAGTACCTGAAGGGCAGGGGGCTGAAATGCTGCTTGAGCTGAGCAGGGCACCAGAAGCTGGGTTCCAGCTGGGGCTCCTACATCTCTGGTACTCTTCCCCCTTTCCTTTGCAGCGTCTCCTTCTCTCTCCCTCCCCTTTTCGTCAGTCAGCCCACGACCTGCATGGCTGCAACAATTACATCCATGTCCTCAATGTGCCCCACGGTCTCTTCTTTTTGATCACAGTGAACAACTAAACCATCTGGGCTGCTGCTTAGCTCCAGAGTGTGACACGCTCTACAGATCATGTCTCCGAGGGTCCTCATTTCCAGAATATGTCCGTGTCTTCCTAATTCTTTTTGCATCACGTCACTAGCGTGGGCCTTTTATTCTCATCCATACAGCTAAAACTCTTATCCAGACTCATTTTGGGTGTTGCTGTCACGTATTCAGTTACTGCAGTATTCTGTGTTTTTGTTCCTGACAAATGCAGCCGTGGTCTCTTCATATCTATCCGGACTGCTGCTGTCAAGATCGTTATCCCCATCTGTTGCATTGAGTTTGTCATAACTCTCTTTGTCTCTTTGCACTGTCTCCTCCTTGTCCACTGTAACAAATGCACTACTTTCCCCTATTCCCACTTAAATGACACTGTAATCAGTATGAAAATTCAGACTGTTACCTCCATGTGAGTTGTGATATCAGTTTCCATCATCTCCCTTTCAATTTTCAGAGACACAATTCCAATTTTTCCTCTTTCTCTCCAGCCAGGTGTGGGAGGAAATCCCCATAAAGGCATGCAAACCTGCTTTTGTTTTCTGACCCCAAAAAGTCTATTCCATTGACCGGTGCTATTATATAGCTTCCTTCAGCTCTCCCATCGGGCTGTCTGATTCCATGTAGTGTAAGCACTCAGACCCCTGAAATCTTCTTTTTTTTTTCTTCTCGTTAGTACAATGCCTAAAGCAATGGGGTCCTCATTCCTGACTAAGGTTTCCAGTTTGCTTCAGTAGTACAAATAGTAATTATTAGTAATAACCTTCTCGGTCACACAAGGCTCAATCAAGAGTAACTCCATTAACTCTAAGTATAAATAACCCACGTTTATACAGGTATAATGGAAAACAAAATTTTCTCCTTGTTTTAGTTTTTCTCTTCACCTGTGGAGACTAAGTAATTACTGTATCTCTCCCCTTACACGCCCCAAGATTGCAGAAAATGTGTCTTTAAGAAAAACAGGAAAAACAAAATATATAATGAAGTGTATTTCACATGCAATATTGTGAATGAACTTTGAGGCTGTGAATTAAACGCCTATGAAATTCCTTAAAATGTTATTTAAAAATAAACCTGTTTCTACATGAAATCTTGAAGGCGCTTTAAGTTTCTTTTCTCATGCTCTCTGTTTTCTTTTCACAAGCATAGTTAGACACATCACAGTTTACTGGCTTGCAACCTGTCTCTTTGAAAACAATAAGAGCTGCATTTAAGGCCATGGAAAGAATCCGAAAGCAGGATTTTATATTTTGTAAAGCAAACTTGCTTCTGATCTATGATCCTTTATGACAAGTTTCAGTGAACTTTTACAGCCAAGTTACACACTTCCCTGACAATTTTTTAATGCCACCAGACAATTTGGCTATATGGCATTGTTATCAAAATGCTAAAATAAAAACTCAACAACTCATTATGCTGGGGAACTAGTGGCCTTAGACATTATTAGACATAGGCCTTATTATGATTTTTAGTGTTGTTTCTGTTCAGCAGGTATTAACATGTTTGAAAAAAGGGAAGAAAGGATGGTAATAAAGGCTAGAATTTTTTCGTGGGTGGGTGAATGATTAGGCTTCAGCAGACTGCCAGAGACAGAAAGTAAATTGTGGAAGGCATTGTTCAAAGCAGAGATATTTTGGGAGTAAAAGTATTGTGCATTGTGTACTGCATGCCAAACTTTTGGGAGGTCATGTCAGAGTGGTGGGAGAAATTTGAAAAAAAAATAGCTACCAACCCCACTGTATTTCATCATCTTCACCTACTCACCAGGAATCTGGTGCCTGGAAAATATGAATCTAGCAATTAAACTTGCCTTTCTCAACAATAATGTCTGCTAGACAATATAGATGTATCTTTATAAACAAAGCCAGTATATTCTGACAGAGGGTTTCTACAGCTATTACTGAAGGGAATGTAAAAAATGTTGAAGAATTAGGGTGGAATTTTTCTATAACCATCTAACACCTATTCTTGATATGGACAAACTATCTGTGGAGCCATCTTTTAATTGAGAGAATTGGAGTACAGTGGAAGACTAGGTATTTTATTTAGACCAAATGGGTGACATTAGGTATAAGACTCATAGGTGGCTGAAGTTGAAGGATAAGAATCCCACTCACAGAAACTACCTACGCTTGTTGTTTTGGCACTCCTTGTTGTGTGTGTAAAGAACCAGCCTCTGATCGCTGCTGGTAGCATCACAACTGCAGTCATGATGTTGAATGCAGCAGAATGCATTTATACAAAAGCAGCAAGACCATCCCATTTAACAATTAAAAAGCCCACCGTGAAAAAATGTGGATGATTTGAAAAAACAAATATCCTCCTTCAAAAAAAACAGAGCAAAAATAGGTTAATTACTTTTCAGATATCTGCAAGTGCCATGTGCAATCAATCCGTGGCTTCTCTGTGAATACTGCCAGCTTGTTCTGGAAGTGTTATAGAGGGGTTACTGCTGGGAAATAACTAAGATGCTCCCTCATTTAACACAGACCACATAACAGCTGCCGGATATGAATGCCTTTCAGTCACCATTGATCAGGGATCGATTCAAATTAGTGACCTAGAAATAAAAGGCTGCGTATTGAAGAACAAATTTCCTATACCATTCTGTCTTCAGTAATGAGAAATGCAACTGTCTGCCACTTTTAACTTTCAGCTGTCAAATACAGAAGAAATAGATGTCCTCAAAACATGGTGAAAAAATCTCTAAAACTTAGGGCATTCTTCCTGTTAAGAGCTTTTTTGTTTTGTTTGTGTTTGCTAGACAGCTTCCTCACCGAGGAAGTTGGTAGTTAGGTGTTTACAATATTAGGCAAAGGTAGGAAACTAATATTTTGTTTTCCACAGTTTCTCATGAAAAAAAAACTTGCTTTAGAAATGGTTTCTCAATCTTAAACTTCTTATATTACATTAAAACCCACAGGGAGGATGTGCTTTCAAATGCTAGGCTAGAGCGGTCAGGATTTGGATTCCAGGCCTTGGCTTTGCAAGGACTACCTCCATGGCCTTGGCAAGCTGCTTATATTTTCTCCATCTCAGATTCCCATTTACAAATGAGGCAAAGTAATGTTTCCCTATCCTGGGAATATTTTGAAACTAAAGTCACAGGTAACTGAAAGACACTCTGCTACACATATACAAATGATCAATTTGACAATCTTATTAGGCTCTTTTGACTAGCTAATGTTTCCTTTGAAGGCTGAGTTGGGAATACAAGACTGAAATGCAAGATTTATGGATATCATTTTCGTGCTTATGGTCCTTAGAGATAAAAACAAACAACACTCCCCTCTCCCCAACCACTGAAGAAAATGGGTCAATCGAAAATTATCACAGTGACAGGTTTTTCCTTTCATTAGGATTACAAAACACTCGGCATTAGTAAGAATTGTAGAGATTTTTCTGACAGAATTAATTATTCTGAATGATTAGTTTGTTATGCTCCTTGCAGGGACCAAGTTTGGAAGAGGAAGTGCTTTGTCTTTCGATTAAAAATATCCAAACAGCTCTGTGGAGTCATGATCTGAGAAACCAAAACAAGTCCTTAACCGTAGATAAATGAAGGTTGGCTGATCCCAGTTTGTAGAAAGCCAGAGGAAGCCCTCTGCTCTGACCCCGCGCCCTCTGGCATCACAGCTGGTGCACGAGCACAAAGACAACTTGGATGTAGGTGCTGCTGTGGGCGCTTTACACAGGCTAGATTGTAAATTTGTCCATTTATGAGTGTCCTGCAGGGGTTCCCACCAACTCGGAAGACAAAGCAAGAGTTGAAGCGGACAAAGCATATCCATAAAAGCTCCTCTGATTGCCACTATTAATAAAATGGAGGCCATAAACAAATTTACCGTGTACCGTTTCTTAAGTGGGGGAGCAGGAAAGAGGGGGATGCCTCCCTCAAGCTGAAGGAGGTGTGTGCGCTACACAGGGTGAGGGCAGAAGGTATATACACTTTATGAAAAATAAATCTGGCTACCAGAAATGTTTTCCTTTACAATTCTTACTGCTGGGCTGTGGACATGAATTTCATTCTACCTGAAATCTCAAACTGCCTTGGCAGAAGCTTGCAAATTTTCATTTGCAGCATACGTAAAACGGATGCATCGGGATTTTTGGAGTGGTTTTGGTTTTTCTTTATATAAATTCAGAAAGGGAAGAATAGTTTTGAAATTGTCCTGGCATGCATCAGCATATTCCAGTGTACTTCAAGGGCCACCTCCAACTTGCATATTTTTCATTTTCATTCACCCTTTCTAGAAATAAGGACAACATGCTCATTTCTGATGCCAACACCTATTATGAAGCATTACACATGGTCCAAAAATCACAGCAGTTTTGTACAAGTGGCTCAATTTTGGGGGAAAGATTGACAGAGAAGGCTACATTTCTTTCAAAATGCCAGGCCTGGTGGTTCTTTCCAGTCCCATTTACAAAGAGACCAGTTCACAGAATGTTTTCACGTTTAGGTCATAGAAGTTCCCTCATTTTCCAAGACTCCTTGCTCTGCAAAGTTCCACAAAGCACTGCAGAGGCTGGTAAAGTGGGGAATGAAGCGTGAGTGGAGGTGATAATGCAGCAACCTCTTCAGTTCTCTCGATGGAAACAGTTTTTGCCTGAGTGTGTGTCGGTCATATACCTCTTCTTCTGTGGGCCACCTTGTACTACTGCAGGTACCCATGTGGAAAGCTTCATTGCATCTCAAAGCTGATACTGTGAAGCTAAATACATTGATTGCTGAATGGGCAATGCAGACCCAAAGCAAAAACCAGTGGATATTCCTGGTGGGTCTGGAAATCAAACAGATGGTAAGGAGTATCTCTGTGGCCCAGCAGTGGGATGTCCCATAAGGGGCAAAGATTTTTAACACACTTGGGGTCAGTCCCTGGCAACACGACCCACTGAGGTGTACAGCAAATCCCAAAGCTGCAGGGTATTAGAACATGAAGGTATGACTTGTGCTGTAGCTTTCTGTGCTGTGCTTGGATCCTTTTTTAGGTAATTGTTTCTTAGGTCTTAGAAGAAACTTTACACTGAAGAAAACTGGATAACTAGCATGGCACTTAATCTGTTCCCCAGGGGACCATGCATCAAACATAGCCAAGAGGTCCACGTGGACTTCTTTTTTTTTTTTTTGCTTAACTTTAATTAGTGCCAGGTAAGTTCTGGGTAGAAACTGGACACCTAGCTTAGCTGGAATTCATGGTCTGGAAACCACTAAGAAAAGCCAGTTCCCATGTTTTACATCTCAAACCTAGCATCACGTGGTCGCACTCTGTCATGCAGTTAACGCTGACAGCAGCACAGGAAATAGCTTGGAGAAACGCCCTCATTCTGTTACATTTGGAGCTCATTTGTTCTGAAACTTCCAGTGACAAAATTATGGTGTAGTTTTAATATGAGTATGTGTCTAAACTCATACTCGTGTTTTTTCTGCAAATCTGGGTTAGAAGATCTCATTTTTCTCCTCCCACACAGGAACCCTCTGCCAACTGCACAAACAACGACCTGTATTCATCCACACTGTAACTGGTGACATCATCAGGCTACAACAGAGATAAATTTGGCCCAGTGAGGCACAGTGCTATGAAATGGTTTGATTTTTCTCTTTTACCCAAGGAAAATGCATCTGGAAACATATCATACTTCCATGCTGACACACAGGAATGTCTTCATCATTATCAGGTGATGGATTTTCCTGAAGATTTATGAGGGTTTTTTTAAATAGATACTTAAATTACAAATGCAATACATGATATTTTATTTTTTGTTGTGATACGAATCAATGAGTTGGTTATTATTCTGTGTATAAACAACTTTCTAGAATTATTGGCATGAACTATTTTTTAAAAAAAAACATGTTAGGTGTTTCCTACCTTCCTTCTGTGTTTAAGAACATTTGACTTCGCTTCCATAAGATCCATGATCCAAAGATGGAGTATTCGAGAGTACCTAACTGTTTCTTGAGACTAATTTCCATTTTCAAAAGTACCTTAAATAATGATATCCATAGGATTTAGGAACATACAGTCAGGAAGAAATAAAGAGTGATGTCACTCGGCACAATAATGTCTTTTAGCTAGTTAAATGAGAGTGCTGCACACAGCCCTAAATTAGGAAACAAAGTTTCCTGGTCCATGAACAGGAAGTGGCAGTGCCAAAGCCTGGGATTTGCAGCACTTGGCACACTGAGCGGAGGTACACCTAAAGAACCCAAAAGTAAAAGCTGTGAAAAAGATATATCTGAGATTGCGTCTCTTGCCCAGACATAAGAATCCTTGAGATAGATGCTTTTGAAATTAAGATCTAGAGCCAGAAGCTGCCTTTGGATGCACATGACTGGATTGCTCTTTTCCTTTAAAATGCAATTTTCTAAGAGCAAAGTGTCCTTTACTTCAAGGAATGCAAATTTCCTTTTCTCTGCAGTACAGTGGAACTGGAGAAAGACAGAATTCCTTAGAATGGATTTTATTTTTTAATCTCAGATTTATAACAGAAAAGATAATCAAAGGTGATGTTCACAGAATAGAAAGCAGCTAGATATTCTAGCTAATATAAGCAACAAAGCATGTTGCTAATAAAATCAATTATCAGGTTGTTCACAATGAAATCTGAATGACCAATCCCTGACACTGGTGGAGGTTTTTTCAAAGGTGCTCAAAATATGAAATGCTGCTTTAAAACATGTTGCAAGACCAATATTTCGGATCCACCTGTAAACTACTTACTGAAAATGGGACTTAGAAATGACCATATATGAGGGGTTTGAATTTTCTTTGGCTTTTTGGTATAATCAAATTCAGATTATCTTCCTGCAAAGTTGGTATAATAATATTTAAACACTTGCAAAAGACTTAATTAGTTAATTGATACTTATACAGTCATCGTAAATCCTTGTCTATGAGATACTGAGCTAGTTATACTACAAGAAATTTCATTGAAAATGTAATTAAAAATGTAATATGAGGGTTTAAATTCCATACTGTATTTTAATTTAATGTATTTAAAGTACAATAATAACGTAAAAATAAAGCAGGGAATCAAGTCCATGAAAACAAGAGTACGGGAACAGGAAAATTTTGTAGTAAATAAAGAATCATCCGATGATTTTGGAAGGGAACCAGATCATTCCTCTATGCCCTGTGAAGCTGATTTTCATCTTGCTGCCCGTTTCACACATACCACAAATAACCCCATGCGGAGAAGAGTTCTGCATGATGGGAATTCAGCCCCTGGTGCCAGTCCTTCAAAAATTGACTCCTTGTAGCGCCTTAGAAAACTGGATAGAAGTGAAGACAACTGGCTGGTTCAGAGTGAAGTTATAGTATGGTTTGGGCCCACTTGCTCCCAGTCCAGGTAACTTTTTGCAGTTATTTGCTTCCACTGCATGTGCAAGGGCAGAGAGTCCCATGCTAAAACACACGTGCAGTTGACTGTGAGGTTCCTTTGTGGCAGGGCTGCCCACAGTGCTGGCTGGCCGGCCAACATGGGGAGTAAATGAAGTACAACTAGAGTCCATGACCTCCAGATAAACTGAGCCAGAATGTACATTACACAAGCTCTGAAACTAAACGTCTTCATATGGTAAAATAAATGAAAATGGGGGTGTTTACTTGGAAAGATGTACTTCCCTTTTCCATCTTCAAGTTTCTTATGTGGTGAGGAAAAAAATACCAGAAAATAAAACAAACCTTAGGAGATTAGGGAGGCTAACAGATATCTTTTGTCCATATCTGCTGGAGAAGAGGTTGAGAAAAAGTCCATTGTAACCAGGCAAGTAGAAAATAGTTGCCTGGCTGAACCCATGTAAGCCATCACCATACCAGGCTGGGCCAGGCTAGCATATATGAGAGTACCACAGCCCAGGTCAGAGTGAGGCAGTGATACCAGATCACAGCAGTACCGTATTGCTGAGGAGTTGTGCACAGACTACCACAGGACATTTTCATAAATTTCTAATTCAGAAGGAACCGTTTACTTCACAGAATCACCCAGAATCGCAGAAAGTTTGAGGCTGTTTTGAGAACACTCTAGATGTGTCTCACCAGTGCTGAGTAGAAGCGAAGGATCACCTGCCTTAAACTGCTAGCAATGGTCTAATGCAGCCCAGAAGCCTGTTTGCCTTTGCTGCAAGGACACATTGCTGGCTCATGGTCAAATGCGGTGTCCACCAGAGACTACCAGGTATGTTTCTGGAGAGCTGCTTTCCATCTGGTTGGTCCTCTGTGTGTACTGATGCATGGTGTTGTTCCTACCCAAGAGCAGGAAATTTTAGTCAAGCTTCATGAGGTTCTTGTCAGCTCACTTCTCCAACCCGTCAAGGTCCCTCTGAGCACACCCATCTGGTGTATCATCCACTTCTCCAAATTTTCAATTGACAGCAAACTTGCTGAGGAAGAAGTTTGTCCCATCATCCCAATCACTAACAAAGAACCTTCAAAGTTTTCAGTGCAGTAGGTACCTGCTAGTTTGTGAAGATGATGTGTGTATCACCATACTGAACGTCTCAAGAGGAACTGGTGTATCCATAGAAGTAATTGTGTGACAATAACAATGAATTTTTCTTCTCTGTTTGGATTATAAAAGTTTGGATGGCCTTTATCTGAATTGTATAGTATAAGCAATTAATTGTCTGAGTTCTCTCACCACACAGATCATACGCTGTTTTTTCCCATGGCTAGGAAGCCAGTCTCAAGTAAGGTTTTGGTGGGAAGCCAGTCTCAAGTAAGGTTTTGGTATTGCTCTACCCAGAATCAAAATTGCACATGATATGCAATGCTGTGCACGTCTAGAGCATACTGGAGAAAACTAAATTATGTCCCTTCTTGTTAAATTCAACTTTAAAATGTACTTTATTCAAGCACAAAATCTCTTTAGAGACCAAGGAATTCTGGGTAGCTGCCCAAGATCCATGCCATTTTTCTCCACAAAACAGGTAACCCTCCAATGTCTCATGCTTTGTGAGATTAACTATCAGAATCCTAGGTTTGATGCTTTGAAATCCTGTGAACCTTTCAGTTGCATAAAAAGCCCACTTCGCTCCCTGGTGCTTCTTCTACAGAGTAATTCTTCAGGACTGGGCATGTGAACAAGATTGCCGTAAGAAGACAACAGGAAAGAACACCTGGTGCTCTCCATGGCTAGAAGCCATCTCCGACAGACAGGAAATTTCAGCACAGCAAGAGAGGATCATGCTCTGAAAAAAGCAATAAGCATGCTCTGACACTTCTTCTGTGGAAATCCAGCTGGTGGCAGATGACATCTTTTAAAACTGGTCAAATACTGTGGAAAAGACAAATCTCTAACTTAAGTAATAATCAGCCTCTTCAGTAATCTTTCTGTTGCACTTTATGGCTTGAAGGAAATGAAGGTGTTTTCACTTCCAGTTCTTTGCATGCCATCTCAAAGGGATGCTGAGTGATGCAATATACAAATCCCATTGCTACAGAGCGAATGAATACTTGAAAGCTAAATCTGCCCATCAATACCTGTGAGAAATGTCAGACTTGGAAGGAAAGCTCCAAAGGGAAAAAAATTACCCCCATGCTGACAGATCAGGCTTTCATTTCCCATCTGCTGATGAGAAACGAGATGAAGGCGATAACTTCTTGAGAGACAGTTGTATATTGATCCCCTTCCTGAGGAAAGGAAGATGTGATGCATGATACTTTCTTACCTTCCCCTTGCACTTCTCACTCGCTGGGAGTGGTAAGCAAGGTTTCCATGTGAGCTGAACTGTAGCCCTCGAATCCTGCGGCTCCCTACAATAAACACCTGTGTGTATACTTTGTGTGAACCACCAATCCACCACTGTAACCAATCTCAGAAGCAGCAGGACTTCATTTTTTTCTTTTGAGAGTGAAGTGGGATTTGTCTTAATTGACCAGGTCATCTGCACTCAGTCATATAAAACAAGTCCTTACTGCCAAACCAAGGTTGCCTGCAGGTTTTGCCTTTGACCTCATCACTAAAGAGAGCCTTCCTACTCCTTTCACTTTCTCTCTCAGCTTGGGCTGTCCTCTGTGTCCACCCAGGCATGGATTTCAATCACCTCTTTCAGTCCTGCAATCCCATCCAAGCCCATGCTGGTGCCTGCTGTATCACAATCGCACATGTTCAAAGAGCAGCTCAACAGCTTCTCTTCCACTTGAGGGACTTCTCAGCATGCTCTTTTCTGAACCCCACAAAAAAGTGTTGGTGATTCACTGGAGACTTTGGGAAGGCATGTTTCACTGGTCTGACTTCAAGCCTCCTCAACCATCTTTTCCCACACATCTCTTGGCTTATTCCTCAAACCATGCCAAGAACCTGCACCTCAGCTGCATGACTTAGACATGTCACATAGCTGCCCTGTCACCAAATCAGCAGGTTTGTCAAGCATATAAGTGAATTATATTTTCCCCAGTCTTGGTCATGTAAAAACGTTTTCATCTGATGTTCTCCAGCTCAAAATCTGCTCTTATAATTTCTTCATTGAAACTACCTTATCATGATTCAGAGAGGAAATATTTATTTCAAAGATATTTCTGATAATGTTCTTAACCTGGAATAGGAAAAAAAAAAGTTAGAATGAAATCATTAATTAGAGTCTAATTTACTAACACAAATAGTCCCATTGATTTCAATAGAATTACATGAATTAGTGAAATGAGCAAGTTTTCCCTGAGGTAAACCTTTAAATTAAAAGTTGATGGAAAACTTGATATGGGGAACTGTTGACTGAATTTGAAATATGTAGCTCTGATTCTGAACTCATTTTTTTTACTTTAAGACTTGGTATGCTTGCCTACGTATGTTTTACCCAATGGAGAAGAAAGGAGTGTCTCATTAGAAAAATGAAATGTCAGCATATTTTTATGTTTCTCCTCTTTGCTCTTCATTTGAAATAACTGATTGTTTTAATGTGTTGGGTTTTTTAAAAAAACAAAATAATTGAAATGATTGTAGAAACCTAAGTCAGAATGTTTGGCATATCCTTTTGAATTGGGTAAAGTTAGATTCTTATCTGCTTCATGTTATTTATTTTTTGACATACTTGATTTGTGGCATCTAAAAGCCTGGATCAAGATGGCAATCCCACTGCGCTATACATGCTGGATCCTGCTTCCAGTGGAGCAGCGAACGGGCTGCGTGGCCCATACCAACATCTGCTATATGCACAAATGTGAAGGGGTGCATTCCACAGGCGTATGCGTATTCCTACGCGAGTGGGTGTGAGTGTGCGCGGACACACTTGCTCACGCACGTGTGCGCTTTCCCCTCGCTTTGAGAGTCTGATGTGCAGCGAGAGAATTTTAATCCCATTTATTGACCTTTCTGAGAAGTGGAGGGAAAGAGGGGAGGGGGGGAGCATACGCACCTGCAGTTTATTTCCTTTAAAGAGATGGCTTTAAGATAATAGAGACGGGATGGGAGAAGAATACTGCCCATTGCCAGGAGCTTTGTTCACAATGCATACCATCCATGGGCTCAGAAGCCGACAGGGAACTGCTGCCACTGGAATGAAGAACAGTATTGCCAGGGGGTCACGGAGCAGCGAGTGCAATTGATTAGAGGTATACATCTTAAGATGGCAGCAGGGAAAATGTTCAGTGACCAAATCAATCTGCTAAATGACCTTTCCTCCAGATGCGTACAACGTTATTCTTTTAAAGCTGAATTTGCATTCAGGTGCTTTAGCTTAGCTGGTTTTGAAGGCACTGGAAGCTGAGCAACTGCCTGTGGGAAGATAATTTAGAGCAAAGGGTTCATGAGAGCATTTATTTAGCATGAAAAATACCCACCTGATATTTGAAAATGGAACTACAAGGGAATCCAGAAATAAGGTGCTAGAAACATAACTTAGCTAATGTTTACTGGTGATAGGTAACTGATTACCATTTAAAGGGCATTCCTCGTCCGCTGATGTCAGTGGTAGCTTTCCAGTATATGTTTGGCTGGGTCTTTGGTGAACATCACCCCAGTCTGTGGAGATCATTTAAACAATGTGATTGGCACTAGACTCTGAAGTAATGACACTGTTTATGACAAGCCACATTTATGCCTGTTTTAAGTATGACATATTCTGTATTTCTTGAATGAACTTCAGTGAGAGTTTTGATATGTAAAAATTAAGACTGGGCTATTTTAACCATGTTAGGGCTGGGTCCCTCTTTGGCCCTACTTCCTTCTGTTTTTTTTCTCTGCTCAGTAGGGAAAAAAATACATGTTGCAGTACGCTCAAATTTAACCCATTCGCGTCTTCTTGTCACATATTTATGTTTACTGTCATTCAATCTTGACAGAAAAACCAACCCTCTCTTTTGGTAATGAAATCTTCTTCATCAAGAGAAATTATTTCTTCTTTAAATTCTGTTTATGCCATACTGTACCCTGATTCTTACTGATGTGGAGAAATTCATGGCTCTTTTATGATCTAAAGCAGATCTGAACGTAACATTCCAAAGATGAAAGCTGCACGAGCAGCAGCATGGAGTTCCTGGCAGCAATCTCTGTTCTCAATATCCTCTGTCAGGAGAAATGTTTTCAGCTACAAGACCAATTTATGCTCTTCACAACTGAGTAGTGAAAGCGTCTACTCCCAGATAAATTCCAGTGTTCTGCAGATGCGATTACGCTGTCATAAGTGGCAGGAGAGTTTCACTGGTCATGGTGGTATCTTGTGTTTGCACTATAAAAGTTTCAGCCATGAAGACAAGCTACGGTTTTTAGCCTCAAATGTTTCTTGATGGAGTACAGCATATAAATGTCTTAGTTTTCTCGTGTTTTCTGCTAGAATTCACTCTGCTAAAAGCTACTAATTCAGACTGAGTGAAAAAAAGCAGTATTTTGGTATAAAACTTATAATACAATGTTACCTCATTGCTTTTGACATATTGCATGGCTTCAAGATCTTTTTGCAAGACAGCTTTTCATTTCTTTTAAGTCTGACAGCTGAACATATTCTTTGTTATGACAAAGTATTGATGCTCATGTCTAAGAAAGATACTAATGTGACAGAAAACGTCAGAAAAGATTTCCGTCCCCACACTAGGAAGTATAAAGGTTACACTACCAGAATCTGCTGTGCCTACATGTAAATATAGTACTTATTCAAACACCTTGAACTCCCACATTGGCTTCTTTTTTTATCATACAAATTCTTGCACTGGAATAACAGCTAAACTCATCTTTGAACAGTATTTGTCGAAACAGCGCTGATAATGATGGATTTCCCTCAGTGTGAGTACACATATGCAAGAGGAATTCTGTTGTTCTTACATCCTGTTTTGTTCAGTGTTTTCGTATCCTACAGCTGACATCTGAGAAACAGAGTAAGTACCCAATATAAGAAACTATCAGCATTGTACTGTCTTTAGCCACTATCCACAGGCATTACTCCCATATACACCAATGCAATCAAAACCAAATCTCCTACTCTGCAATCAAAACCAAATCTCCTACTACTTGGACATATCCTGAGGTACAGCATTGAATCTCCCAGTTGCTGTAGCAAGGAGAGAAAAATGTGCTCAAAGCTGCTTTTTTTTTTTTTTTTTTAAAAGGGTAACACACTTCAGCAATCAAAGTGTGAAACCAGCTAAAAAGTCACACAGAACTGTATTTAAAATCATTGGTTTGGGAGTATGGGAGGGTGTGTGTGTGCGTGAGGGGGGGTTATGTGTGGGAGAAATCCCCTTAACTAAACGTATTAGAAAAATGGTATGAATGTAAAATTCAACAGTTTAATTGGATCCCGAGGAATTATCTTGGAACCTGCAAACTGGCTTCCAAGCCCTGCTAACCAACTTACCTTCATCAAATGCTTAAAGGCTTTCCTCACATTGTCAAAAGCATTTTAAGCAAGCACAGCACTCAGCTACATACCATGACAAATTTTGCCTGTAGGCTGTTAAAATGGCTTTAAACTAGTGAGGCGTGCTCTTAAAATATATATATATATACTTTGTACATATTTCATCCTGAGCTGGCTCCCTCCTCCCTAGCTGCTTTCTTCTGGTTGTTTTTTTTTTTTTTTTTCTTTTACCCTTTATATCTTTGGAGTCTAGCAGGGTTATTAATTAATGAACTTGTGTATTTTCCGTCTTTAGCGGCTGAAGAGCGAGGAACTGTCAATCAGCGGGGACCCTCCTGAATTAGGTGAATGCTGACATTTGGCAAGTGTCATCACAGTTGCCTGCCCATGCCCTTGTAATGCTCTAAGCCAGTGACCCTTCCCTCTTTGTCACACATTTCAGGTAGCACTCAGAGCTCATTGTGTGCAACTGAGGTCAACCGCCAACCAACCAAGTGCTCTGTCCTGCTCGCACAAAGCTTTCCCTGAAGGCAAGAGAAAAGAATAATAAAAGGGGGAAATGGCCTGCTGAGCAAAGGCTCTGAGTCTTTTATAACAGGAGGTCGTTTTTGATTATAGGAAGGAACCTTCAGTGGCCATGGAAACCAAAATGCCACACAAAAGCCAGAGGGTGCTTGGGAGGTAAACAAGATAGATGAAAGGTGATGGTGCTTTTAATCTCCGCAATCAATGTGCTTAGGTGGGTGACTTTAATTTAATCCATGTCTGATTAACCCTCTCCCTTTGTTTACACCATTATAGGAGTTTTTCTCCTGTAAAATTTTTAAACAAATGTTAAAAAATTCCAGGAGGGGGCTGGTCGCTGCGGTGTTTTCATCCTATTCACCCCCCTGATGTAATCATGGATGTTCTCATTATCCACATAAATGCCTAATCCTTCTTACTCCTGCTAAGCTTATCCTCAGTGCTATATTTTTGAATGAGAGAGTGAAAGTTCTTATACAAATACAAATTCTTGTGACTTTCTTTTTCGGACACCTAGCAGGATGAAATAACTGGAAACAATGGCACTCAGTGAGGAAACCTTTTCCACCCAGAAGCCTCGGAGCAGTTTGGCGAAAACTGGTTTTGATTTGGTTGAGTTATGAGCCCCTGAAAACTGCACATCTTACGCGCTCAGACGTTTCTAAATAACAGCAGCGGTTTTAATGACAGCTGAATGTTCGGAAGGAAGTTGTGCCGTGCATGCGTGCGCGGCTAATTTACCTACTTACTGAAAAATATACTCAGGGGTAGTGCTCCGAATGAACCCTGCCACATTCAGTTTGGGTTGGCTTACATGACTGAAAATTCTCTCCGACGGCTGCGCAAAGTTTTCCACAATAATGAGCATTTTATGGATGAGATTTTTCAAAAGCCAGCCCCCATTTAGGAGAGCAGATCACATTCAGACAGGAAAGGGAAGGGAATAAAACAAAAAAAAAAGGCCTGGAGGAATTTGTGTTCCTATATCCCTTGGGGTTAAGGGGTACATTCAATGAAGACAGGCATTTAAGCACTTATCTCCGTCTCAGTGTCATTAGAGTATGAGCTTTTAAACCTCTCTGAATCTTGTCCTGGCTTCTGAATGAAAATAAAATGCACTCTCATTCAGTTAGGCTTCCTAAACCGTCTGGAGGAAAAGAAAGATGCTTCAAAATAACATTTGCAGAAAGAACTGCCTGAGCTCACTGACTTCAAGTTATCTTAGCCCTTTCCAGAGCGAAGATGCCTTTGCCATGGCAGCTAACAGCTGCCTCTATCCAGCCAAAAAACTAGGTCCTTTCCTGAGAGGGGCTGCCTATCTCAATTCCTTGAAAAACTAAAGCAGTGCTTAGTGTTTCTTTTTAAAGTACAGGCAGAGGAGGCACTGTAACTGATGCTGCCCACTCTCTAAGCAATAACGCAGCAGTAAGAATGCTTGTGCCCAGGGAGCAGGGGAGCTGAGTAGCACGCCTGCCTCTATGGTGGGATGCTTGCTTGAACCTGGTTCCCTGTTGCCCAGCCAAGCAGGTCAAGCCTGGGGAAGAGAATGTTGCTGGAGTTGGCCTGCTCCTCTGAAACAAACATGTTGACTGAGGGCCCAGAAAAAAAAAAAAAAATGATGTGTGTGAGCTCCTAATTCTGTAACCCTGGCAGAAAGAGAAGATCCCTCTGAAAAGATGTCAGGCTCAGCAGGGAGTGATGTGCTTGGGTGCTAGGCCAGAGTAGTTCTTTGCTTGAACTGCAGTAAAACTGCAAATACTTCAGGAGCTTCAAGGTAAAGTAAGAAATTATAAAATAAAGACAAAATGCAAGCACAGCTTTTTGAGCTACAATTTCAGACTAATCAACCAACTCTCTCTAAATCCTGTTTTTCACTTTTCCCTAATTCTATAAGGGGCCACAGATTTGCAATACCCAATTTTTAATTGACCGGCTGTTATTCACTTGAGAAGAATGTGGGATGCAGAGAGTTAGGATCCTAATTATAAATTTCCCAGTAGCTACAAAGCAAGAGCATGAAGCTACCTCAGCTAGCCAAAAGGAAGTGTAAAGGAAAAGATCTAGTCAGTGGCTTTAGGCAAAGGAGAGGCTCTTCTGTCAGTGCGGGTTGACAGCTATGAACCCTCCTGTAGACTTAAGATGCCTCAGCCTCAGAGGTAACGTCCTCAGAGGTAACACCCTCTGAGGAAAAACACAGATGTCATTAGTTGCTTTCTTCTGCTTCTGAGTACTTTCACATGCCATTTGAAACATTCAGATCCTGCTCTTCTGTTAGGTCTGGGGCTTGACTCTTCCTCCACAGCTCCCCAATGGGGCCTCTATCCACTGAGCTGGAAGATTTTCTGAGACAGACATCAGAGTGAGCTCCTCAGCCTAAGTCAAAGCCTTTTAAGCAAGGTGAGAAAAATTTCACTTTTCATTGAATCCATGACTGTTTGTTATTGAAGACAGTAGATCCAAGAACCTTACATGTGCCAAAGCTAGAGCCATTCTCTCTCTCTGAGTCAACTGCATTTAAGTCATTTATATAAAATGGAGCAGCATAAGCAAGCAGGAAGTGAAATGAGCCTACACAAGCATCTTTCCATAATTTTCACCCTGACAGTAGAAATTTTAGGTCCCAGTATCTGTGTGATATGATCTTGGTCATAGATCAGGGACACAACAAATTCCTCTTCATTCTCTTCTACTTTTATTAGCCCCTTGAACTTGCTTGAACTCCAGTAAAACTGCAAATACTTCAGGAACTTCAAGGTAAAGTAAGAAATTATAAAATAAAGACAAAATGCAAGCACAGCTTTTTGAGCTACAATTTCAGACTAATCAACCAACAACTCTCAACCAGATGACCTTCTGGAGTCCTTTGTTAGCAAGTCCCCACCATGCAGCTAAGTCGTACCAGAAGTTTGAATTTTACATATAAAATCAAAATGAGAAATGTCAGTATATGGAGCCTTCCAGGTGGCAAATCAGGAATTGTGGACTGGAGTTGCTTTCAGGATTGCTATCAGATGAACAATTGGTTTTCAGGGTCTTTGTTATGAATAAATTTTACAACTCATGTTCATGAATTTCCATGACTGAAGCTTTTCAGCTCTTTCAAAAGCCCTAACCATAATATGTTCCATATCTAATGTTTTAAAAGGTTCGTGGTCACTCAGGTGACACAAGAATTAACTTTGTGCATGTAACGTACATGTGAATGCAATGAGAAGCAAGGAGCCTGCCTTCTCCCTTCCTACTAATATCAACATAAAGGCTGCCTACAGCTGCAGCAATCCAATCTGTGAAGGTTCAAATTCAAATTCAACTTGCTTTAGACGTCACATGAGCTGGTAGGCTTCTTTCAAGGAGTCCCAACCTCTGATAAATTTCTTCTTTTGCCTAAGTATGTTCAGGAAAAGTTTCCCGAGATGGTCTGCAGCAGACAAAAGTTGGTTTGCTTCATCTAACAAACCCAAAGATTATTGTTGACAATGTATTGTGTCACACCAAAGCACCCACAGCACCATTCTCACAGAGGGGAACGGAAAAACAAATACTGCAAAACTTTCCTAATTTTGCTCAAGTAAAACTCAGTTTAGTATACTAGTCTATTTAATGAGGACCTTGTGATTAGTAATACCAGTTGGATTTGTAGAGTTCTGGCTTTTGACAAAGTACACTGAATCAAAGAGCTTGTGAGAGATTTAATAACATTTTGTGAACAAAAAACAACTTTTACCTAGTATTTGGGGTGAATCTTCCAACATTTAATTTGCCAACTTTTCTGATATGTTTTAAAATACTTTATTTTAAAAAAACCCACCACCTCCACATTGAGTAACTTGAACACATCAGAATGAATGCATTATTTATTACATGCTCCACTCTGCTGAAAGAGTCCCTAAGTTGCAGTGGATAAACCTGGGATTCTGGAAAAAGAAAAGATCGTTTCGTCCTTCACCATGTCACTGGATTCTGACAGGCACAGCATCTGAATCCAGACAAATTGCTGGGGTCCTGTGAAGTTACAAGTGTACATGCCTGCTGCACAATAACAGAAATCTTATGTGGCCAATTTAGGCAACACAGTGACCACCATGAAATCTATTGACATTTTCCTTAGACTTAATGTGGATACTTAGCCAAACCTCTTTGGCTGAGCAATTGAGCTTTATCATACTCCTTTCCTCTTCTCCCAGCTAAAATATAAATACCCTTATATTTATGCTAGTGCAACACCACCTACTAGGAGGCAAGGGTAAGAAAGCTTGCTCTTTTAAAAATTAATGAGCCTTGGAAGGAAATGAAGCTGAGAGAGTATGAAAGCATATGAATTTCTCCTATACAGAAGAAACAGCATTCATTAAACTGTAACTCTACACTGTTCAAAGCTTCAGTCCACTTCAGCAGTAGATTAGTATGAGTAAAGACTATAGAGTTCAGGGTACGTGTTTTTCTCCTGCCTGGGAAATATATTACTGTATCTGTGGATAACAAGATTAGCAAAGACATTTGCTTTGTCACAGCAACATGCATCTACCTGTGCATTAGATGCAATAAAATTGGGTCTTGCAATAGTCTGAGAAAATGAGTGATTTATATCCAGTGCTAGGTTTGGGGCCTTTTGCAGTGAGAGTATAATCCTATTTTTAGACTGTCAGATGATGTGATTCACATTAACTGAGCATGTTAAGAATGGCAACCTGGAGTTTTTGGTATTAGTTACTAGAACTTAAAAGAGGTGAAAATGAATGTTCTTACAAATAATTCTATTAAGCAAGTTATCTTTAAATTGTTCCTTTGTTGCTTTTTTAACTTAAAAGGGTTTAAAATTACCCCTTTACAACTCTCTTTTAAATGCAAACAGATGGAAAGCTATTGGAAACTAATATATTACATTATTCATAGATATTTGTTTCCCAGATATGATAGCATAACTCAGATTTTTGTATGGGAGGGTGTTACTTATTCTTTCTCATCCATCAAGAAAGAGTGTCAAAGAACTCACGTTCCAGGTCAGAATGCTAAACAAGAGCATATTGACCTGGATTCCTCTTTTTCTCATATTCAGTCTTCTGTTGAGGGTCTTTCAGACTTTTTCTCATATTCAGTCTTCTGTTGAGGGTCATTTCTATACAAAACGTTTCTATCGTTATATCTGTATCAAATTAAAGTCAATTGTTCTTCATATATTGGAGCAAACCTACTGTGTTCATAGTTACATAAGAATAAATATTATTCCTATTCCATCTCAGAATAAGCTATATACATGCAACACAGATCATACAGAAATGACTGTGCCTACGCTAATGAACCATTTAACCTGAATCACTAAATGTAAATAAAGAAATACAATCTTACAATTCTGGAAGGAAATTGCTGTCGGATATGATGGATTGTATTTCCTGGCTCTATGGTTGGTACATTAATATTTAGTCTTCATTTGATTATTAGCTATCAGTCACTAAGGTATGTTCAAATGATTTCCATGAAGACACAAATCCCTCATTAGAAATGGAGATTTTTGAGGAGACCCACTTTGGTCTTTGATAGACTAGCTATACAAAGGGTGATTTACCAAAAAGGAGGAAGATTAAGTCTGTGTTCTTTCCAGACAGCCACTGTTTCCATTTTTAAACAACCTTAATAAATGCAAGTAGAGGTGGGCTGGTGGAATTCAGTATCTGAAACAGTTCTGCTTTTCTTAGGAGTATACAGGATGCGTAGTCCCAAAATCAGAATAATGTTCAGGTGCTAGTCACAAGAGGGAGCTCAGTGCTTCACAGCTATAATACAAATAGATCTGGACTGAGAAGCAAAATTTGAATAGTTTGTAAAAGTATATGGAATTTATAAATCAATAGCAATTTTCAGTGCTTGGATTATGTTAATTCATCTTGAATTTATCCTAGAACATCAGTTTTTGACATCAAAGAAAGAGGAGTATTTCCCACTCAGCTAATATATAGTTCACTTTCTCTGTCTTTCATCTTCGCAGTTCCTCATATTTCTACTTCTTTATCAAAAGTAAGGTTAAATAGGAAAGGAAGCTGACAGTTTATAACAGTAGTTTAAGGCAAAAAAATACAGTAATACTGTATTGTCTTAGGAGTGGACCAGAACCAAAGTTTCTACCATGGTCAACAACATTCAGAACTACATTTGAAATATCATGATATTTGAAGTGATGTGATAAATAAAATGCAGAAAAATGGAAATAGGATTTTACAAAAAAAAAATCTGATTGCACACCTGAGATATCGTGGCTTGATAACTGCGCATTGTAGATAGCTACACAGCATCCCAGTCATGGGCACTGTACTGCCACACACCCAAATGCTCAGCTGCACCAACAAACCAGGAACCAGAGAGTGGACAAACTGCCACTGAGCCAACCTAACTATTTTTGAAATTAACACATTTGCCTGGAATCGTTAGCTTTAAAAAACTGGCACTTTTGAAAAGAGGAATAATTGACTGATAAAATTGTGATCAGGTGAACCTGAAAGCAAGGGTGCTAAAGCTAGGAATCATGAGAACTAACACGAAATTTTCAAGAAATGCAAATGTATTCCAATCTTTGCATGAGCATACTACTTAAATTGTGTTAAGTATGCCCCATAATTTATATCATGGGAAAAAGTATGATTTGGGCATTTCAGTGTTTGTTGTTTCAGATTAAACTAGGCTGATTTTTTAACAATGGTTCTTTCCGTATTTGCCTCACCCACTCCTGGTGTTGCCTGGGTGATGTGGTTGTTCAGATGTTGTGGGCTTCTTTGAGTGTTTACTTATCAGTAGTGCAAAGCCTGTGGAATGGATTGTCTTGCTGAATTGGATTTATAACTGTTTTTCTTCTGCAGAACAGTGGAAAGTAACTGAAATGGTCATATATTTCTATTTTCTTCCCGTATATTCCCTTATCTTCACATGTCTCTTAACCTACACTATCTTGGACATTCTCTCCTTTTCTCATGCTCTAAATTCCCTGGCATTTTTCCTACTCGCTCTTGCAAAACCTACATTATCTTCTCTTGACCATCTGTTTTGAAAATGTCTAGTGAAATGGGTAATTTAAAAACTAGAGTCTGTACATACCTCACCAGCAAGATTTGTGATGATTGCAAGCTAGAAGCTGAAGCAAATAGCCTCTGCAACACCTTTCCTAGGAAGTTCTTGATGCTGTGACAGTCGAAGTGTTTAGATCAAGTTTAGGTCTAAAAAGTATGCTTTCATATGGAAACTATATGGAAACTATGGACTTGATGTCAAAACTACCTGTTGAAATTTTATACTCTGTGTTATGCAGTTGTGCGAAATAAATAAGCCTAATGATACCTTCAAGCCTTATGAAGATTTGCTCTTTTAATTTAAAAGGGCTGTGATGTCCTACCATTTTCGTAAACATGAAGTCAAATGCTGGCATGTTACTAAGGCAATTTATTAGGGAAAAAAAAGAGCATGAAATGTAATCATGTATTTCTTAAAATCTCCATTTTAAATCAATTTGTAAATTAACACTATTTTATCTATGATTTTTAAGAAGCTGTTTTCTAAAATTAAAGAGAAGGCACTATAATTTTGGATGGCATAAGAGTGGTCTTGTAAGTAGTTGAATCCTTGCATTAAGAAAAAAAACCCAGTCTCAGTTATGAATACAAGCAATGATTCTGACAGACATGCACAGGGTAAAATACAGGGTTTACATTTCCATGCATACATAATGGATATATAATATGTGAAGAAAAAAAGACTTGATTAAAATTTTCCAGTGAAATTGTCTTTAGCAGAAGACAGCATTTTAAGTAGCCTACTTTTTTTTATCTGACGTACCTTTTATCCATTAAAAGTTTTCTTCAAAAATAGAATCAAGAATATATGAACGTCTAGCTTTAGACTATTTTCCCCGTTGTTTCCCAAAGAAGCCAGGTGTATGTTATTACACTGTCTGCATAGCCTTCCCTCTTTCTGTCTATTGTCAGCACCCCTTATAGTGTAAAAATATGTTGGCCACTTTTTGACAGGGGTCTCATGAGGTCAATCAACATTAAGCAACTGTTTGGAAAAGAGAGACCCTATTAGGGTCCCATTTAAGGAGAATGCATAGAGGGATCTTCTCTTGTCTTTCCTGTATGGATGTGCAGAAGTCAAGATGAAACTACTATCTGACCAAGTAGCATTTCCATAATAAACTAGCTAACCAACTCATACATGATTCAGCCATAACAAATGGTGCCCTTTCCTTTCTAGCAGGTCAGAAAGTACAGGATTTGGGAGGGAAATAGGGATATTCCAGCGTATGGAAGAGGAGACACAAATATGTAGGAAAGCAGGCTTCATTAGTTGCCCTTCTCAGTAACAAAGACATTTCACGTAACAGAGGTGGGGCCTCGTCATATGGCCATGAAGTAAGTTCAAAAGAGGCCGGGTGGCTTACCCTGAGAGAAAAATTAGAAAATCCTGCTTTTAACCATCTAGATGCTCTTACGATCAAGGCAACAAAGCAAACTATAAATTAGCACAGGACATTTTGAGTTAATTTCAGTAGCCCTTACGGGCAATGTCTTGGCAGCCAGGATGTGATGGCTGTGAGGCTCTTCAGCCACACTCTTCACCTAGAGACATCCCATCCCCAAAGGCTACTAGCTGTATCCCACTGCTCTTCTCTGAGGGAAACCTGAGGAGGCACAGATGGTCCAACGCTACAGCTGTAAAGGCACTAAGAACATCAAAGTCAAGACTTCATTTCCCTCCAGCACAGCAGGTTTTAAAACAACAACAACAACAACAAAAACCTCCTAAACTGTCTATAGCTCAGGAAGTAATCTCAGCCCAAATTGGCAAGAAGTCAGATAACTTCAAATTGGAAAATGTGCGATTAATTTGCTAAATGCAAGGTGACATGCCTGAGAGGATGGTCTGTATTTGAAATCAGGAAAAGTTGATTAAAAATTGTGCTGTCTACTAAGAAGGAAATAGACATCCTGAATCTATGATTTAGAGCATGATTTTATTGTGCTCTCATTCAAGTGTGCAATGCCTGATTGAAAATGAAGCAAATCTAATTAATTAATATCATGCATCTGCACCACACTTCTTGAGTGACAATCCTAAACATCGCAAAAATATAGAATTCGTTACAATCAAGGATCTTATAAACAACAAAATAAAAAAGAAAAAAAAAACCCACCAAAAATACAACTCCCCAAACCATATCCTATTGCTAAGAATAATCCAACGGTATTTTAACCGCGCCGTTGAACAGACAGGCCTTACATCGCGCTCTGAATTTCGCCAAACTGGGGCTCTGGCCAAGGGCCAAAGGAAGCAGGTTTCAGCGGCGCGGGCCCTCCACTGAGAACACCCCACCGCCAGTCCCCCCGAGCCGGGGCACTGCGCATTCATTTTATGTGTAGTGCTCCTGTGTCTCACAACTGCTATGTCTGATATTTTCTTTATGACTTCAGCTTATTTGCAGATTTGGCTGCAAGATGTATTTTCACACAGTACTCAATACAAAGTCTAAAGCTGAAGCTCAAAAATACAGTCTACCAAATTCAACTGAATTAACTTGATCTCTAGAAATAATAACTTTGGAAAGACAGAGGAATCTATTCCTATGCAGTTTTGACAATACCTGCCATGTACTATGACACCAAAAAAATGTTATACCAAAAATATATACAACCTTAGCTGTCAGTCAGGTAAAAGTGTTTCACAGATACCTGACAAAAACAGAGAACCCAGAAAAGTAACGTCAAGCCACTAGTGGCAGGTAACAACCACAAGCACTCTCCACCACTTTTGTATTCTGAGTCATAGACTGGCATTCTAACCTCTTTTGCTCTTCTCACCACAACTACTCTTTAGAAAGCTATCAATGGCCACTACTTTTTTTTTTTTTTTTTTTGTGTGTGTGTGGATCTTTGTGCCTGAATGTATAAGGTGTGTTTTTTTGGGGGAGGAAAAAAAATATAAAAAATCTGGCATGTGTAAGGAGCAGAGTCACAAGTGCATGATCTGTGGTTACGGTGTCTCTGGTCTTTCTAAAGTTATGGATTGGTGGATAGAAGAGGGAATATCTGTTAGGTGGCTGTAGGTTTTCTTTTCCTTTTTGGGTTTCCATGTGTTTTGTACTGTAATTTAAAGATTAAATTACAATTTTTGCAAACATTAAATTAATATCAGCATGCTGACAAATAACACTGTTTCAGGTGTTTATCTTCTCAACTGCTGATCAAACCCCTTTCCAATTTGTTTGCATAAACTTCCATTCTGAAAAAATTATTCCTTTTTTTTCATAAGTACAAGTACTTATTTCAAGAGATCTTATTTCACTCTTTCAAAAGACTGAATAATATTGAATAAATGAAAATAGAGATGTTGTCAAATTCAGAACAAAATCTTTAAGCAATTAGGAGACTGCTGTGGTTAGATTTTTCTTTGTCCATGTCATTAGGGCTTAAAAAGAAAAATTTTATTTGTATTTCTCCACAGAAAACTATGCCAATGATCTGACCTCACTCAATGAACTCTTAAGAGAACCACACAGGTGCTAGAGATGGCTAAGAAGAGACGACTGGAGAAGCTTATTTATTATTTTTATTGTACGCCTCACACTGAAACTTGACTGATTAATACAAAACATCCAACTCTTTCCAGCAGCTGGAAAAAAAGATTATCTTCTATCTCATCATTAACATTCCCATCAAGTGATGAACTATAAAACTTCTGCCTGCAAATCCAAATTGAAAAATAAGTCAGACAGAATCAATATTTTTTCACAGAATAAAAGCTTAAAAAACTGCCCAGCTGGATATTTTCAGGTCTTCTGTTAATATCTGGAGTTCCATGGACAATGCTATGATTTGCCAAAGTACTTAAGCACGTGCTTGGTTTAAAGCTCTGAATAGTCCCGTTTGACTGCCACAGAATTTAAGCAGGCATGCCAAACTGAGGATAGATTTGGAGTCAGAGAGCTGGAGCCAGAGAGCAGTCTTTCCACAACCCTCAGTCAGCATCTCCAGGAGTTCTGCTACCTGGATGCAGGTAGGCCAGCAAACATTTACTTGGAGGACAGGATATAAGTGCAGGGAAAAAGTTTTTTCAGAACTATCATATTGATGACAAAGCAGTATGTTATAATATTTCCTATGACATTTCCAATTCAGGCTGTGATTATAATTTTATATACGACCAAGTGCATAGAAGCCTCTAACTGCATGTAAAATGAGTGGTCTGAAGACAGAGTAGTTATCTGAACACACACTGGTATCAGTGAGAAATTCTACTGCATTCTTGTGTCACAGGTAGAGCAGAAAGAGCAGGTCTCAATATAGTCATCAGGGAGTCTGAGTGCATCATTTCTCTAGTGCAGCCATTCTCCTATACACATTTTTACAACTGACCACTTAAAGTATTCAAACATGGAGTTCCGTGTTTGGCATGTATGGATAAAAGACTGCAGTAATGGGAAGTAGCAATACAACCACCATGGACGTAAAACCAGCCTTAGCCTTGCAAGATATTTAATATGCAAATTGCCAGGACACTTAAAACAAGCTTAAGCATGGCTTTAGAGGCCTAATTTACTCAAAAATGTCATCAGATAATTATACAAGAGAACAACTGGTTTTGTTCTTGTGTCTTAAATTCTGAAGTTTTTAAATTCTCTAATCACAATTGTGGGTGAGTTTGTCCCCAAGATTCCCCTGTCACTAAGAGTTTTCCTCCTGCCTTCACAAGGGCAGAAACCCCCCCCTCATCAGTGTGGATTCATCATGCTAAAGGGTTTTGCTGGAAACTCGTCACATGTGGTCAGTGTGGGTTGGCGAGCGCTCCATTTTGTTAACAAAACTCTATCCGCTAACCTTACCACCAAAGCTGAACCTGCCAGAGACCACTTTCCCTGATGACACTACTGACAGAGTCTTTGTCAAATCTGGAATGGGCAAATGAACTTAAACAAAAAAAGAACTGACTTAAACAACTGTGTGAAACTCAAAGTGTGTTTCCAATGAATCAGTACTTTGGTTTTAAAAAAAGCTGACATAACCTTTCTTGACTGTTTTTTGTTCTGTAGTCACTTTTAAAATTCCTGGTTTGAGCCAGGCCAGTAAGTAGAAACAGAAAATGCTACAGAACTACCTTTCCTTGTAGAAGTTTATTTTCTTTTCTTTTTTTTTTTTTTTTTTAAAAAAAAAGGAAGTTGGATACATCTCCTAGTCTCTCAAAAATACCTCTTTTTGCACCTTTTACCACCAAGTTTTACAAATTCAAGATTAAGCTTATTTACACCTAACTTTTTTACCCCCTTGACATTTAATTGGTGAATGACATTTTGTCAGAAGTCTAATGTAACTCCAGACTGGATTTAGACATGGATACAAGTTTCCTTAATGGTTTAAGAGATAGAAATATTGCCAGAATTGTGCTATTATGGGAAGCTTAGTTTCATGTAAATAGCCTGAAAAATATTTGTATTTTATATTGATAGTGTCCTGTTATAGCTGAGTTTGAGGGCTGGAACTTTTCTTCGCTAGTCACCGAACCAACAGGAGGTAATACTTTTAGCAGTTTTGTTTTGGCACATGGTAAAGAGATAATGGAAGTTCTAATTATAGCAGATAGCTTTGAATCCTGATCTGATTTAGTTTAAATTAAATATAAAAGCAAATACAGGTTAGACAGCAACGATGAATCTTTATTTCAAAAAGCAGGCCTGGAGAACTTTATAAAAACTAGTCCCTGATATTTATAGAAAGAAGAGTTAGATGTGAGGTCCCTCAGCAGTGAGAACAGGATTTAGACTGAACACAAAATAAATGTGATACAAAGAGCAAAGTGAGCATTTTAGGTAATTCAGAGGAATGACATTGGTATTACAGCCAATAAATTAAGATAAACCATGTTAATTAAGAAATATATGTAGCAATTAAGATTATTGCAGACAAAATGCAAGCAAAGCAGCACATTCAACAAGGTGTTCAGATATTCTCCATCTCATGTTGCTGAAATAACTAATCTATGCACTTGCAAGATCTTGTAGCAAGGACTTACAATAATTTGTCAAGCTGAAAGCATTAATTCATGCAGCAGCTTAGAAAACTTAAGGAACACACATGTCACAGAATCACAGAATTATTTAGGTTGGAAAAGACCTTTAAGATCATGGAGTCCAACCATTAACCTTGCACTGCCAAGTCTACCATTAACCATGTCCCTAAGTGCCATGTCTACATGGCTTTTAAATGCCTCCAGGGATGGTGATTCAACCACTTTCCTGGGTAGCCTGTTCCAATGTTTGACAAACCTTTTGGTGAAGAAATTTTTTATAATATCAAATCTAAAACTCCCCTGGCGCAACTTGAGGCTTTTTTTCTTGTCTTATCACTTGTTACTTGGGAGAAGAAACCAACACCCACCTCTCTACAGCTTCCTTTCAGGTTCTTTACACATCTAGTGCTATAACTACTAAGTAGCTGTGCAAAAGTGTGAGCACAACTCGTTGCTCTGCCCATGTGTTTAAAACTAAACTTTCTAGTTGTATAATGAGGGGAACATCATTCTTACCTCCAACAATGGGAGACTTCAATCTGTGAAGCCCAGTTGCATGTAGGTTTTCATCTCAAATGTGAAAAGATGCTTCTATGTATAGGGGGAGACAAGATCTCAAACAATAAATTACTGCTATTGCCTGACTTGAGGCTTCCTATCTCCTCCTTTAAGTACAGGCATCCCTCAAGTCCAGAGTTTAATACTGGTGAGCACCTAACTCAGAACTATGAATGTCATTCTTAGTCTGTACATGGAACATCAGGTGTTGCTATGCTTAGCTGGCCGTTGTCTCTGCCAGTTTGGAAAATGTTTTTAAAACACCAACCAACCAAAACACTCCATCATTTTATGCCTGTCACTCCACCTTCTCTGTGACCAAGCTGCCACTTCTTGCCTTTGAACAAGTCTTTTAGACAGCTGAGAATGAAAATAACCCATTAGATCTTACTGCACCTTAGTCATCAGATTATTCTTTTCCTGAAAGCGATTGCACCTTTTCTGGAGGTAGCATTGCCAGGAGCAGCCCCGTCTAAGTGATCTCTTTCTCAATTCTTTTGAAACTGCCAGCAATATTCATGGCTTTTAGAAGACATTAAGGACCTGATCCCTGAAAATTTAGCACTCTTAAGTGGTTCTGTGAGGGAAAGCCCAAACCACTAGCCAGTTTTGGTTTTGACCATATAGATTTTGTCCCATAGTTATAGGCTTAACTGAGAAAGTGTATTATGACATTCCTGTGAGAAAAAAAAAAATACAAAAGGAAATGAATCCCATTTATATGGTTGGTGCAAAGCTGGTATGGAATTTATATAGTAAGAAAAGGTTTTTTCTGCTTTTTTCCTGCTTTGCTATTATACTACTACTCATAATATTTTTTTCCTTATTCTTTAATGATCCTTCTTTCCAAAAATCTTATGAGTGGAACAACACAACCTACATTTTTTAGGACATCTTAAAGGAATGTAGTTACTAGCAGGTGTATGTGTGACGCTTTTTAAAATCAAGAATGAGCAACTCCTTTGTCTTTGTACCCCTGGAAAGAGAGGGTGATCCCCTCACAGATCACACTTGAAAGTACAGATTTTTTACATGTAGAGGTTGATTACTGTAGGTTTTGTTTCTTTTTCTTCTATTTGAATTCCACAGATTTTACCAGATTTACAGAGACATGATGTTGAAATAGTGCGGTGTTAAATCCAGCACATTTAATAGAAAAAAAAAGTCCCTCTAGTGCTGTATTGATCCAAATAAATCTACAGCCACATTCTCCTACCCTTTGCCAGACACTTTGTTTTCGTCTGACTTTAATTTGCAAGCTTTTGGGGAAAGAAAATGTCACTATTTCTTTCTGTAAGTTTACATAAACTGCACACTTTAGAGCAAGATAAATAATGCATAAAATCCATTCATGCTGTTTGAACAAGGTTGAGGAGACTTGCAAGAAGAGACCTGACAATGCAGACTTAATAGTTTGATCAGTCAAAGCACAGGTTCCCAACAAATGAATCAAGTTGATTCCCAGCAATCACCAGCAGCTGAATGCATTGTGATTTTGCATTATCAGTTGGAAATTGATTTAATGGCATCCCCTGAGCCATAGTCTCTTTCCTAATTGCTTGTGATGTGTTTTTCAGGAAAGTAAGCAGCTTTGGAAAAGTTTGAGTTGCTCTGTTGAAATAGCTGTTTTCTCATCTAGTGTCATAGACTGACTGGGAATACAGGATACTGGGATTTCATGTAACCTCCAGACAGATTTAATTATTAGTAACTACGTACCAAAAAAACAAAAATACTTTTCTGCTTTGCTTTTTGTTATGTTTCTGTCCCAAAACAAAATGCAAGCATATGCTTCTGAGAGAAGGCTAAGAAGGAATGTAGTACTTCTTCCATGCAGTAAAACTTGATTTGCTGGAGGGGTCCATGGAGAAAAACATCTAATCTGTGGTGGACATCTACATTTGAACTAGTTGCCTGAGTCCTTTTTAACAGTTGGGGGGGAGGGGGGAGAGGGGGAAGAATGATTCATCTCATCCTAATGCAGGCAATTAAATTATGTGAAATGAATTGTTCTTTAAGTATATTTACTTCACTCTCTGGCTATGAAAGCAACTTGGTGTGATTAGCTGAGTTGAAGGCATCTACACTGAAAACATGTACAGCTAGGTTAGGCAAATAATTCCTTGAGGTTTTTGTTTCTACTGGTAAATTAAGCAATGCCAGGGAATGTTCCTGGGTACTGGAATTCAATCATCTACAATATTCAATTATTTAAACAGCCCGTGGTGTGGTTTTGGTCTATTCCACTTAGGACTCCACCAAACAATGCTTTGGCATGTTTTTGCAATTGTTTGGGAGTGCACACAGGCCAGCAGCCATTCCTAGTAGGCAGTGTGAATGTAGCCACCCTGCCTTTGAAGGTAAAGGAGTTTAAAAATACAAATGCAGCTTCGTCCTTGCCAGCTGGCCTCAGTGCCAGAAAACTGTTCAAGTGATGTTTAATTTCCTACTATAGATGTATCCTGAATATCTAAGTTTGAAAGTAATGGTAGGGAACAGTAAGACTTCATAATGAAATATGTCATGTTTTCATCCATGTGCTGTCTGCAGCATCATAGTTTATCTGTTAATGGCAAATCTGTATACAAATGAAACCAGTATAGGAAGTCTTAGAGTATTTCGGCAGTATACAGTGCGAATCACAGTGATACATTGGAAACATATATCGTGGCTTAAGTATCTGTGATTGCTCTAATTACTTCAGTACAGCTTGTGCCCAAGGGTCCTGTTTTAAGGAAAATAACAAGAACAACAAAAGCATGTTTGGTGCAGTCAATTTACTATATTCTATCTGCTTCCTTTTCTTGTCTAAATATTAAAATAGAAAAGTTTATGACCCTCATGGGATATATTTTAATTAAACAGCTACTATAATATCATTCCTCTACTACAAAAAGGTGTTTGCCTTTGTACAGTTTAATGGCAGCTTACTTATTACCATTGTAGCAAAATAGTATTGTAGAATAGAGGTAGGTTTTTCTGATGCAGCCAAGATTTTCATATGTGATATGGAATTATCTGCTTGGAAGCTAGACGTATATGTAAATGTTGTACAGACACTAGTATAGAGTAATAAAAATAAAAACACAGGTTTCGTCTCTATTCTCAATTTTTATTTGTGTGTTATTACCAACAATGTGAACGTAACACTGAATGTCTTTTGAAAAACAGAAGGTCTAAGAGTTGATCCAAATTCTGGGGTGAATTATTCCATGACAATGACATCTGCAAAGCGTATACTTTAATGTGAAACATATATCAAGTAAATAAATTATTCCTTTTAAATATATTAAATTCCTTATATGGAATAGATACTATGGCCCCTGATTCAAACAAAAAATTACAAAGTCAATGAGAAATGAGAACAGACTGTTTGCAATTTTCTGAGATCATGAGAAACTGCTGAGCCAATTGGTAATTTCAACCCACTTGCTTATTTCTCAATTAATGCTCCTGTAAAATAAAGAATAAACAAGCTTTGCTCTGCCTGTTCCTTAATTATCCATAACAAAACTTTCTGAAGTGTGGTACCTCAGGAATTGAAGGTATCATGGTTGTAAGCGGGGGCCTGCCAACAACAATATGAAAAACTTCTGAACCTTGCCAAGACTGCTCCTCAGCAAGGCTGAGGCTTCTCTAAGTTATATGAACCATTTCCTGCAGATGGGTTGGACTTTTTCCTTCAACACAATTTAAAAAAGTTATTTATTTATCATATGCTGGGTATCTTCTTTTAACAATACTGTCTTGGGGTTGTGTCTGGAAAAACTTAGATAATTGGATCTGGGTTCCATGTAGCAAGTGTTTTACTTCAGGGCCTCATCTTTCAGTAAATTCCTACAGTTAGTTACACTGTATAGTATAAACCATATTCCACTGATTTTTCACACGCACCTGAGATAAAAGATGTTTTCCATAACATCCTTCATGGACCTGCTGCTGGATGATGCTTTGAATTACCCAAGTGAAAAAGTCAGGCATAGAAGAACTGATGCCTCTTGGTCAGTATTATTCTGGGAGCAGGTGGACAGAGAGCAGGTGGGATATGGCAGACTGGGAAGGAAGGGGTCAATATGGCCTTTACTTCTTTACTGACCACTTAGACCATCTGAGCTAGTGCTGACAGGGAAGTAGTTCAATGCTGATGTTAGCCTGCAGTCAATTAGCAGCATTTGGAAGCAAATGGGAAACAGGAAGGAAATTGTGCCTCAACATCTCAGAAATTCTCTGCCTCCCAAGACTTTTCACAGAATATTCATAGTTGGAAGTGACCTTTGAGATCATTGAGTCCAACCACAAAAAAAAAAAAAAAAAAAAATCACCAAACAAAACAAACAAAAAAGCACCAAACAAAACAAACAAACAAACAAACACAACAAAAACCAAACCAAAACAAAAAACCAAACCACACCCACCCACAGACAGACACAAACCAACAATCTCAGACACTAGAGCATGCCCTGAAGTACCATGTCTACATGTTTCTTAAATATCTCCAGGGATGGCAACTCCACCACCTCCCTAGGCAGGCTGTTCCAGTGCCTGACCACTCTCTCAGTGAAGTAATTCTTCCTAATATCTAATCTAATCTTCCCCTGCCACAACTTCAGACCATTTCCTCTGGTCCTGTCATTATTCCCTTGGGAGAAGAGCCAGCACTCACCTTTCTACAACCTCCTTTCAGGCAATTGTAGAGGGCAATGAGGTTCCCCCTCAGTCTCCTCTTCTCCAAAATAAACATGCCCAGTTCCCTCAGCCTCTCCTCATTTTCTTGGGTAAGTGCCACTGAAGATGCCATTCTTTGCTCTGGAGAGGAGCTAAGTTAAAACCTGGCTCTTGCTCGGTGCCCACCAGCCTTAGGAAGGCAGGAGCTGCAGGGAGACCTGGCCCAAGGCATGTAATGTGCCCATGCGTTTCATGCAGGCTTTTTTGCGAAAAGATTTCTGAAACTGTGACTTTGTGCGTAACATACATCTAGTACATTTGTGTGTAAAGATATGCTAATAACCTCCCTGCTCGGACTCTCGAGGTCCTCCTTGGCCGTAAATATTTCCTTTGACAGCCATGCTATTCTAAACACGCATTTGCCTTGCAAGAAAAGCAACACTAACTGTAATACAAACTTAGCTCAGTCACGCTCCCTGTTTTCTTAGATTAAACTCCTTTTTCCAGCTGCATCTATTTTAGGGTCTGATCAACTTTGTCGTTGGCTCTCATGCTTTCCAAGGGTATTGAAAACTTGCGGTGAACACATAGTTTGTGCAGCAATGAAAAAGAGCAGAAACCCTCTTCAATAAGAGGTTCACTTACTGTGGTATGCACAGTGACACCTCCAAGGACATTTGGATGAAAATTATAGACTCTCTTTTAAGAAAGAGACAGGATAGGAAATTCTGGTGAGAAAATTCACAAATCAAGCTAGGAAAAATCAGTGCAAGGCCTTTCCAGACAAACACTGTCCATCTGTAATTGTTTGCAGAACCACCTAGGCACAGTTTCCAAGCATTTTAGATTTTTCTAGCATTTGTTCTTCATTTGGTTAGGCCTGCTTGCTCACTTATTAGAGTCTAATACATGCTACATGATAGAAGACATGGCCAAGAAGCCTACCATCTGCTTTGTAAACCAGCAGCCTTGCCCACAATTTCCAAAACACCCATCGAAATGCAATTCATTCTCAAGCTCCATTGGCATTGTGGGAGAGAAATTGGGATGGGAGAGACTTTCATCAGCTCTCTTATGGCTAATGGCCTTTGGGGAGACTGCCACTCATGAAAGCTGTCCTTTGGCTAAAACTGTTCACTGGTAAAACAGGAGATCATAGGATCATAGAATCATAGAATTGTCTAGGTTGGAAGGGACCTTGAAGATCATCTAGTCCAACCATCAACCAAACTCTGACAAAAACAAAAAACTCACATCTCAACCAAACTCTGACAAAAACAAAAAACCCACATCTCTAAACCATGTCTCTAAGCTCTATGTCAACCCATCTTTTGAATACCTCCAGGGATGGTGCCTAAACTACTTCCCTGGGCAGCCTATTCCAATGCTTAGTAACCCTTTCAGGGTAAAAATATTGCCTAATATCCAATCTGAACCTCCGCTGGCGCAACTTGAAGCCATTTCCTCTTGTCCTAGTGCCTGTGACTTGGGAGAAGAGACTGAACCCATCTCTCTACAACCTCCTTTCAGGTAGTTGCAGACAGCGAGAAGGTTCTCCCCTCAACCTCCTTTTCTCTAGGCTGAACAACCCCAGCTCCCTCAGCCGCTTCTCATAAGACTTACTCTCCAGACCCCTCACCAGCTTCGTTGCCCTTCTCTGGACCCGCTCCAGCACCTCAATGTCTTTCTTGTGGTAAAGTACCCAAAACTGGACACGGTACTTGAGGTGGGGACTCACTAGTGCCAAGTACAGGGGGATGATCACCTCCCAAGTCCTACTCACCACACTGTTCCTGATACAGGCCAGGATGCTGTTGGCCTTCTTGGCCACCTGGGCACACTGCTGGCTCATGGTCAGCCGACAGTGAACCGACATCCCCAATACAATTCTTTTAGGCTAAATAGGTGTCAGCTTGCATCCAAATAGCTAGAACATCTCATACCAGGCTTAATATACCCTCACTCCCCAGACCCAGCTTCTGCACTTACTGGTCTTGCAGGTGGTCTAGCTTGTGAGTCTGTGGGAAGAGCAGCTTGAGGAGTGGGGTGTGTTCACTCATGGCCATAGGGGTGTTATGCTGAAGGGAGGATACCAGGCTGGAAATGAGCAGGAGGGAGAGTTTTGGAATGAGTAACATTTGTGCAGAAAACTTTTGTGAAGTTACACCTTTATTTTTGCAGAGCTACTGTTCTTTATTCCCTTGGAAAGGTGGGTGCAAATTGAGTGCCAAATGGAAACCTGAACTGGTAGTATTTGGTGCTCAACTTGCAATTCCTTTGGATAATTTTATGTGAGCATGTATGCAAGCAAGTCAATGGATAATCAGGCTCCTCATGTAGGTAGGTATGTATCTTCCACTTTAGAAGTCAAGCAAACGAATTGTGTGATGTGGTTGCTTTGAAGGTGTTTTATTTTTCTTTTTAGCTGGTTCTCTGAAAAAGCAGGAATACTGCCAGGCCTTCTTAAATGGAGAATGAAGATACACAGTTCTTATTTTGGGATACGTTTTCTTGGTGGAAGGGACAAAAAGAAAAATTTTCAGGGAGGTGTAAATAAGAATGAAATGATGAAAAAAGATTTCTGGTTAAACCTTTCAGTCAAATTTTTTTATAAAAAGGAATTGCTATTTAAATTTCCAAATGTAATATTACAATGTGAGCTTTCTGATGTCTACCTGAGAAGAAAATTAATATCTATATTTTTCTGCTAGTTTAGCATCAGAATTAGTGAATTAATTTTAATTTTTAAGTAACATTTTAGCATTCTTAAATTAAAGACTTATTTTCTGCTCTCCACCCTAAAGCTACTCCATACCTACCTTAAAAAAAAAATTCAGAAGAGCTTTTCTAGGTTAGTACTAGGTTAGTAATAACCCCATTCTCTGCTCATGTCCTTCTTTGAGATCTCAATCTCCATTTTTTTCTGGTGTTTTTTTAAATTATTTTTGTAAAAGGCACACCTAATCTTTTTGTTTTTATCGTGTTACCATTGCAGCAACATTACCAGTTGTTGTTGAATTTTATTTTCCTGATTCCCTTTACTGTGATTCTGGATATATGGCATGTGAACTTTTTAATATTGCTTGTTTACTGCATTCCTCTCTAATCATACTAGCCTCCAGAACATGAGTAACACTACCACGTCAGGTAAACCAAATCAGCATCAGCGAGTCTGGGTGATTATTTCTCTTAACGCTTCCCAACAGACAGATGCTTTTGAGAACAGCAGCCTGGGTTGTTTGTACCTTCAAAGGAACTAGGTGGGTAAACTTGGGCGGCATATAACAAAGGCTTTATTTCAAAAAGACAGCAGCAGGAAGTGGAGAATCATGATCCCACCTCCAGGCAAAAGAATGCCTCTTGGCCCGGGAATTAAAGATGCTGTTGGTAGGATGGGTCTTGATTCCTGAATTCAGCTACCAAAATGGTCCTTCTTTGTGTTTGGGACCCAGGCCAGACCCCAGCCTGATACGCCCTGTTCTGTTGCTCTGGAGTTTTTGACCAAGTTTGGCACCATCTCTGCCAGCAATTAACAAGAGCTTTGGCCTAAAGCTTGAATATGATTACCATAAGCATCTACTACAGTAAATATTTCATTAATGTGACTGTCAACTTTTCGATTTAGGTCCCATATATTTTATTTCACATCTTAAAATAATAATTTCATGTCGTATACTGCAACTTTCAACCCATGATCTCAAAGCAATTGGCAGACTTCAGAAAATGCGTGCTGATATCTGCAGTCCTTTGACTGTATCCCTTCAGTGAAACCCTGTAATTGGGTTTTCCTTGAGAAAGGAATGAGGAGGTTCTGTCAGAGTTGGGACTGCAGCAGCCAGAGCTAAAAGTGAGTCACCTTTGAGGAAAGGGCAAGGGCTGCATGCACAGAGGCAGGGACCAGAGAGGGAGCAGAAGCTTTATATGCATCCCTCAGATATGGCACAACAGCTGAGGACTCAGCGTGGAGAAGAGGAAGCCTGTCTGAAGCGCAGGAGGACTTTTGTCTATTTACAGAGACGCCACCCGAGATTTCTCCTGGCCAAAAGTGGCCAGCAATTTGGACCGGTGACTGCCTGGAAGTCTGTCCTCACTACAGGCTGCCGTTTCCTGAACACATTGTGCGCGAAGTGACTGTTCTTCACTTGGTACAAATGTGTTCCTATGGTATGTTAGACTTAGTACAAATTCCCTAAATCCCAAGTAGATGGGAACTGAGGCAATTATATGAAGTTCCACATGTTGTAAAAATAGTACTGCTTAAAAGCATTTAGTATTATTAAACTGGATTTCCCAGAAGAAGAAATACTGCTCTGAATGTAAGATCACTTTATGTTTTTAGCCTCCTAAATCCATCTTCTTGTTACAAATTTCCTGATTTTTTTTTTAACCTCTGTTTCTACAATAGAGCTGAACAGTTGTAGATGTTTCTGTTAACGTTAGTACATATATTTCCTGGTCAAGGAAGTCAGTACCTATCCAACTGCATATCTTTAACCAGCTCACTAAAAATGGAGCTTAAAAAGGATGTAAAAAAGGATATTTCTGTGTGTAGGGGGATGTGAGTGAGAAAGTGGCTCTATCCCTGAGCCCTGGTAATTTACATGCAGTAACATCATAAACCTGTCTCAGTGTGGGAGGCTCTGTGAACATAGCATGAATCTGTCAAATTCCAGTCTCTCTGGTATACTTGGCACCAGTTCAAAACCTTCTATAGGCTGAAAAAAGTATCCTAAAAAAAACATCTCCCAGATATATAAATTAGACACCACAGAGTGCAGCGATAAGCATTTCACGAGGATATTAGGGGAGATTTGCTTTCTTATTTGGCTGTGTTTCACTTCCCACAGTTTTTTCCCTGATTATAAACCTGTCTGCTTTATCTGCAGTGGGCTCTGCATCAGTATTGTCACCTGCAGACTGGTGACTCTTCATAGGACTGCCTCCACCAGAAAGAAACAATAAATCGTAATAAAACTTTTATCTATGCACTTGGTCAAATACAATTTGCTGGGACTTTGAAAATCTACATCTGTTCTGTATACAATTTGTATTGCCATTTGTTACACAGATGTGTAACACGACAAATACCTGTCCAGGCTTACATGTGATTCAGAAATGCATATGTTAATCATGCTGGTGGAAGGAGGTGAAGGAAAAGACAATAAATCAGCGTACAAATGGTTTCACTTGGAAAGGTCTAACAGAACAGGGTTATTTTTATCCTAGGATGCTTTTAATTTGAATCAAAAATGCTTTACCACATGTTCTGCCAGCAGTTCAAAAGGATTGGTAACAAACATTTAATCTTTTTTATTCTGGGATTGGCAGTAAGCCCTCATCAAAAAGCGTATGCAGTCAAACAGCTTATCTCCACTGAGCTGTTTCCCTTAATGTGTTCCTAATTATAATCCTATATATTGCTCACTGTGGCCGATTGAACAATATGGCAGTAATTTCTTTACAGGCCTCGCTGTTCTTTGAACTGCGAGTACAGAGGGCTAGAACGGAACCAGATCAATGGGATTTGAGTGCAGGGGAATCCAGCCAGATGCAATCTCTGGAGAATGCATTTCCAGCTGTTCTCCAGAAAGGGACTGGAGCAGACAGCTGGTAACTGTGCAGCCCCTTTCACACAACCCCCACGGATCTGTGCTGCAAGGTGTAGTCCTTCTTATCTTTATTGCATTCTGTACCTCTGGGGAGGGACTCACCCAAATTCCACACAAAGGGTGTTTTTTAACAACAGGGATTGGAGTAATAGCCTACCCACCCCCTCCTCTTGAGATTTCATTAGACTATTAAAAAGTTTCTGAAGGAATATTTGAATCAAACTTGGGCAAATGTTTCCATAAGCTGAAAGCTGTAATATAAAGCTGAGAGGAAGTGAAAGCATTTGTGCTATGGTTTTAGCTGTGTTTGTTTGTGGAAGGTTTTGGTCTGAAAAAGTTATGCCTTTTATTCTTAAAGTGCCTGTGGCCTTAGGAAGTGCAACCTTCTGCCTCCTTTTCCCTGTATGTATGCCTGCTTCACGAAGAACACGTATAGCTGTAACATGACAGCTATTCAAGTAAATGAAAATTGTTATAACTGAAGTTATGTTTATGCCCAAACAATTGTTTGTGTTTGCCAGCTTCCACTTAGCTCTGATGATAGATAACAAGAGAATAAAGCAGCCAACTAAGGATTTGGTGCTTCCGTGCTTTTGGTGAAGTTTCCCCTTGTGGGTCATATTCATTTGTTCCTGACCAGTGTATTCACCTCCTTCAGTGTGATATTTTCACATTACCCACACACCCTCCACTTACAGAAGGCCCAAGCAAAAACCGAGTGTAGTGCTTAATCTTTAAAACAAAGCTGATCAGAGAGGCAAACTCCTCAGACCATCCGTGCATAAGTTGCAAGCTGGGTAGTCTGGGGCTATGCATCACCTTTAAGGGAAAAAGGGGGCATTGTACAAAGTGCTTCTAGTGATCCTCCAGTTCCTCCGAAAGGGATTTGGGCAGGCACTGCCTGCCACCATAGCCCCAAGCGTGGAAACTGGGAAGTGGTACGTTTCGTATGTGTATTTTGCTGGTGTTAGAAGGACTGAAAGGCAAATAACTCATTATTACCACCCCAACAAGATCCAAATTAAAAAGATTTATTTTTTTTTAACCTCTCTCACATGCTGTTGGGTTTATTTACTGGTGCTGTGTAAAGGAATATGGAAGTACTATTAGAGACGCAGGTGCCGGAGCTGCTGGGACTCCATGTGGGCCTTGTCAAATGGGGCTATGCACCCACTGGCATCAACTGCTGCAATGAGGAGTAGGCACTGGGCAGCACAGAGGAGGATGGAGATGGGTCCCTGCAGAAAGTCCTTCTGATCCACAGCCCACTGGAGTCAATAGGAAGACATTTCATGATAATGTCAGGTTTTGGGCTTCCTCCTGCCTGGGTAACATCTTCACATCCACTGACAAACAGCGAGTTGTTCAGAGACTGTTCTGAACTTCTGGTTTGAAGGTTTCATAGAACCCATTTACTCTGTAGCTGGGTCTAACTGCCTTTGCCAAACAATGCTGAGGGCTTCACAGTACCCGACTTGCACTGTTTTAAAGGCTTGGTGTCTGTTAAGTCTAAGTGCAGAATAATATCACTTGAGAAACAGTATTTCTTAACACACTGTTGCACATACTAAAGTTACTGAGGATGTTCAGTTGGTCTGTGAGGCTGACTGAGGTTCCAAATGAATAAATACCACTGCTTTCATAAGACGACACTGTTTTTGTCTTTTGCTTTCATGTCTTGTGCCTCTACTCCCTCAACTTTTGGGATCATTGCCTGCCAGATACCTTAGTTTTCCCCCTTCAGGTGGGCGGAAAACATGTCACTGTTTGCCCATGGTTCATATCTGTCTAGGGTGCCAACTTCATAAGACTGCAAGACATCTCACTGGTCACTACTTCTGTTCACAATCAATTTTTGCCTCCAATCACGGCACTATTGTCACAAAGCATGTTCACATACTAAATCATATATTATGATACAGAATATGTGTCTTTTGACATAATTGCCTTTTATGTACTGTCAAGTCACCAGTGACATTATTTCAATTTCAAATAGACTGCATGCTTTCAAATAAAAAGATGGATAAACAATTTCTTGCTGAATGTTGATCCCATCGTGTTTGTGGAGTCCTCTAGAAGGTGTGCCTGTGACTGTCATATCATTCTGCAAATCATCCATTTGTAACTGAAAGAGTATTTCCTGTGGAGTGGGTACTTCTGGGGCTGTTTTAGCCATGAAAACAACTTTTTAGGCAGCTTTAGTTACTAGTATCTTCACACAGACAAAAGCATGAAACTTTTTATACCATTGACCAAGGCCAAAGCCCCCTCTATTTGAGCAGACAAATAATTGTTCTCTGTTAGAATCTGTGATGAACGAAACGGTGGTTGCCTGTTGCAGCCATGCTATTAGATGAAGACCAAGAAACTAGCCCATTTGCAGGATCTTCTGAGGACTTTGTGTTGCTCCTTATGCCATTATATTTCAGGACTAGGCGCTCTTTGCCTCAGTTTCCCATGTCTTTTGAAGAGCTTTGCACTGTAGCATTCCCAAGTAGTCAGTTTAGACTGTTAGACTAAGCATGTTTACATAAATCATCATTTCAAAGAACTTTCTACTGCTACATGACTGCTATTGATGGCCTCAACTTTGATGTGATCTACCTGAACAATTTCTTACATTACTGTCTAACTCACTTGTATTATTGTCTTCACATAGAAGTTACATTTCTACTTGTTTAGATTTATCCCAGCTGTTCGATCTTTTTCAAAGCTTCTGGTTATGGGGTACAACTTTTTCTTCCCATAGTTAAACATCATCTTTATAGTCTTTTGTATCCTCCATACCAACACAAAATGTTACATTTTGCAGTCAAACCCCTCAGGGGCTGGAAACAACCCAAATGGCAGTCTGCAGAAACAATATTTCTCAAAAGGACTGTTGAGTGTGAACAAATATCTTCTGTTTTTCTTAGGGCACCCTGTTGAAAGCTATTTGGCATTATCCATGTTCCCCAATATATCTCCTCTCTTAGGTAGAGGAAAATTGTCCCATTTTATATAACTAATTCTTCAGATCTAACAATAGGCAGAGATTTGTCTCTTTAGTCTGAAGGGCTAGCAAATGTATACATAGGGGTTCTTTTTTATTGTATGACTCCCAGAGCAAAAACCAAAGTAGTCTGTCTGCATAAGAGTTGCTGAATTTTTGGCTCTTTCAGCTCTATTCCCCATTCTGCTGGGACTTTTCCTATTGCTTCTCCACTTTCTTAGAGTGGTTTGAAACTTCTCACTGAAGTGTCAGACAATATCTACCTTTAGTAAATTCTCAAGCTAGAGCTTTTTCTGCCTGTCAAACTCTAAATGGTTTTGTTAATAATGATTTCTAGCTTCTTCATATGGATTTTTCTCCCTCTCCTCATTTCTTCCAGGTTCCTGTGACCTGTTTTATATCAGGGAGTTGTCTGCTCATATGGCAAGCTTTTTAGCATCAGATCAGTCACAAATTGCTATGTTGCTTTTGCCCTCCTCCCGCATCATCTCTTAGATAAGATTCATGTTTCTGTGAACCTTAGATTTCTTATTGCCTTTTCAGGACTAGCCTTAGATGACTGAAAACTACTAAAACCACCAAGTGCTTCAGAACCAGCTGTCGTAAAAATAGGCTGTTTTCTGAATTTCATTGTCTTCATTGTCACTCATATCTCAGAGATGCAGGATGAATGGTCTGTTTCAACTTGATCCAGCTACATCCCAATTTTCTGGAGCACTACAGGTTTTACAGAGGTTCTGACTGCTGCACTATTCCAACATTCACATGGTGCACTTTATTAATTTCTTGTTTCTTTAACATACGATAACCATATGATAATTGGTGACCAGATTTAAAAAGGATGTAGCATTTAACTCCAGCCCCAGTCAAACATAAAAAATTCCATTTGCATCTAATGTGACTTTTAGTTTAATAATTTTATAGTCAGCTCAGTCATGTTTAGGTACAAATCCTTTTGTTACATGTTACCATTAAAAAAATGTACAACATGTGAGCGACAAGTGGATTGAGTACGGAATTCAGGGCATCAGCACTTCCATCCCTGGTAGAGAGGGACTAAATTTCCAATAAAGACTCACTAAATTTTAAAAAGCATAATGAGCGTAGCCAGCAAAGATGAGAACTCCCAACTTCTCTTATAGAGGACTGTTCTAATCACACAACACTACAATAACAAGATGTCTTTTTATTTTCTCTTTGACTTACAAATATTGAATTCTTCTTTAAACAATGACATAGCTTCAAGAGGAAGAATGTATTGTGGTCTTATCCTGGCTTACCGTAGCCTTTGCTGCAGTGGCTAAGACTGCCTTCTGGGAAATAAAATGCAGGAAGTTTTGAATCCCCTTAGGTAGAATTTTATTCCTGTTTTCTCATTTCCCAGATAAATGCTTTAACTGTTGGTGACTGCCTCCTCCTTCTGATGTTTTCATATTTGTTGGGTGATTTCATGGCATCCTGCAGACTTTGTCTTTCTCCTCCCGCATTTCCTAATGAGGTGGCTTGAAAGCAAAATGGCCATTCATTTAGATTATATTCAGTTCAGGATTAGGCTGGATTCATCCCACTGAACCTAAGAATTTAACTGTGGAGGCTAGTTGGCCCTAAACTCCATCTGTATTCAATAGATCTCCCCATAGAGAGAGAGTAGGATGACAAGGCTCCTGTTTTAGGTATTTCTCAGCTATGTGGTTGAAGGTAGGCGGGTAAATCCAGGCCTGAGGGGTGTCATCTTAGGCCTTTAAGGCTTTGGTTCAATACTGAATTTAAGCACTTGCTTAAATACACTTCTATTTGGAAAAGCACGTAAGCATATGCTTGCAGTTAAACACCTACAAGTTAGGCATAGAATCCTGCAATAAATCATCTTTTTCATGACTACTAACTGTGACATATTTTTTAAAAGAGAAATGAGTCCTGCACTTTTATTTTTCTGAAGTGATTTTAAATCTCCCTATGGTAATAAAATATTTCCTACTAAACTAAACCTTATTAACTTTCTCAGATTTCGATGTTGTATTTCCATCCTGTCTTTCTGGTGTGGAAAATTCCTGAAGTTTACAATTCCATCCACTTTAGTTTGGAAAGCTGATGTTATACATTGTATTCAGATTACTTCTTGTCTTTGAAGAGATAATCTGGCTGTACTTGAAAAGATAAACTGTAACAGAATGACTATAGGAATTGCAGCATTTGAAAAGCTGTTCCACTTTGTTTTTGCAGATTGGGAAACCCAGCATATAAATACAAGCATATTAATTATTTATTCTTGTTTGATCTTTCAGTGGAACTACTCACTCATCTTATTAGTTAGCACCCAGTAAAATCCATGTTCTTCAGCTAATGAAAGTCTAGCGGCCACATTTGGGATTCTCTGGAAGATTTGATCTGATTTTTCTAAGCATAAAATAATTACAAGATACAATAACTCCAGAGATTAGAGTACACTTATAAAATGTGACCTGAGCTAGGATCTACCTATTCTCCAAATATAGGGATTGGTTATGCACCCGTTAAGCTAAAAGAAAAAATCCAGGTGTTGGAAAAGCAGATGAGATCACTGGGCAGCCTTAGCCCTCTTGACTCCAAAGAGTCAGAATTGCAGCCTCTGTCACTCTTCTAACATGGAGTTTGCAGCAAGACAAAAGTGTGTGCTTAATTTCTCCATCCCTCCAGGCCAGAAACCTGAGGAGTCTCTCCTCTCTCTCAGACTCCAGCTGCACTTTCTTTTCCAGACGTGCTCCTTGTTTCCTTGGGTCCCTTTCACTGACTTCTCCTGTGCTAAAAATGTGGCTTGTCTCCTCCTTGTCTTTCCTCTCTCCACGCTGGGCCTCCTTCCACCCTGTATTAGCATCTCCATAAAGAGCTTCTCCAGGCCCTTTTTCCAAGCCAGGTTAGGCATTTCTCTTTGTAAAGAGAGACCAAAGTATTTCCCTAAGGAGGGAAATATTTAAGTGAATGTCTACTTTGGCGGCGTGATTGCTATTTGGATTATGGTAGAAACCAAACAAAGTTAGACACTATCTGATAGGCAACCATTGAGCCTGAAATCATTTTGCGAATGAGAACGATTACATTTTAATCTGTATTGTACCCAGAGATGGTCCACTGAAGTTGTCATGTTCATCTTGATGAAAACGTAACTAAATAAGATCAAAATGAAACAGCTGAGGCAGAAGGTTTTATAACTGGCGCCAAAACAAATCTATGGGACCAGATTTTTTCCACCTAGATTGTTTCAGTCTAAACAGACTGAAAAGTTTTCCCCCTAGTAAGAGAGAAGCCATTAAATAAGCGATTTTAATAGCTCAGTCACCCCCAATTTATTTGGTGTCCCTTTGAGATTATCGAATGAAACAAAAATAGTACCTATAGAAAGTAATGAATACAGAACATACTTTCACACTTTCCAGACTTTCTCTCCATGCTGCTCAGCCTCATTTCCTTATTTTTAAAAATAAATAAATTAACATTAATTTTCAGTGTTCACAGCATGCCATATACATCAGCTAAAAAAGAAAAAGAAAAATGGTTAGTAAATTCTTTTTAATGGAATGCAACATGTGCTGCCCCTTCTGTGAACTCACCACTCATTCAGGAAATTGATTTGTCAAGATGTAAAATAAAAATGCATCATTTCATCACATTTTTAGAAAATATGGGTCCAATCTTACAAGATGCAGAGAAGGCTCAGCTCTCTTACAGCTTTTCAGTGGAAGCACTTAGCACCTCACACTAACAGGCTGATTTTACATGTCGTTTTAATGATCCCTTTAATAGTTCATTCTGGAACTAGCAAGGCCGAGCGTTGCAGCGCCTAATGCCCTTGTTGGGCCTGGCTCCGAGCCAGCTTTATGCTTTGCAGCTTATTTGTACCCAACAACCTCACCTTAAAAAATATTTGTTTTCCCTGGGATGCAGGTGTTGATATAGCTGCATTGTAGGTAGGATTCCTGGATCAGGCTGTAAATCAGGGCATGGTGCTGACTGGGGAACAGAGTCCAGGCCTCGGGGCGGATCTGAACAGTTGCTCCCCTCCTCCTCTGCAGTGATCCTGTGCAGCACAAGATTGGTCCAAGAAAAGCAGCCTGTACAGGCACTATAACGGCTGGAAAACCTTGCTAATATTGATTTTCATACAAGAGGGGTAGATACATCAGGCCCGACTTTCAACACCTTACACAAATTTTATACCAGAGCAACTGGACTTTATTGAAACTTTGCTGGCATAGAATTGATACTACACAACAGACAATATGGCTTATTGCTAGGGCTACTTTTTTTTTTTTTTTCTTCAATAAGAGAAACCACAATTATCTTTGCCGTATTTTAGAATATGATGGGTATGACAGAGTCATTCATGGACACGTGATCCATCTGGTACTGTAACCTCCAAGGACACAGGGTGTACCATGCAATTATTATTCTCCAATATTAATAATCAATCATCTCTGAAAATGTAGCATAGAGAGCTATTCTTTTGTGATCTGATCATATCTTTAATTTGTATTTGATATTTTGGACCTTGAACTTTAACCTTCCTCCCTGTTGATGTCTCTCCATTGACTTCCATCCAGTGACCTTCTGCTAAAGGTAAAGTTTATGAGTTCATAAATTTTTTCTGCAGTATTAAGAGAAAAACACTTCTGTTTTTTAAATCTTCATCATCTTCATCCTCATCTGTCTGTACATATTTCTCATGTGACACCTGGACACGTGCCAAATGCCAGAGTCCTACCCAATACTTCTTTTAATAATTCCTTAATCAATTATTATTATAGAATTATTATTATGGAAGTTATAAAATGTCTGCAAACCAGCAATTACACATGATATACCTGATATACCTGATATTTCAATATATACCTGATATTTCAATACCTGAAGGGTGCTTATAGAAGAGCTGGGGAGGGACTCTTTGCCAGGAGGTGTAATGATAGGACAAGGGGCAACGGTTTTAAATTGGAAGAAAAAAGATTCAGATTAGATCTCAGGAAGAAATTTTTTACTATGAGTGTGGTGAGACACTGGAACAGGTTGCCCAGGGAAGTTGTGGATGCCCCATCCTTGGAATCGTTCAAGTCCAGGCTGGATGGGGCCTTGAGCAACCTGCTCTAGTGGGAGGTGTCCCTGCCCATGGCAGGGGGGTTGGAACTTGATGATCTTTGAGGTCCCTTCCAACCCTAACCATTCTATGATTCTATGATTCTATATGATCTTCAGCAAAGTGTGAGAAAAGACCAAATATACTGAATGTGGCATTGGAAGAATCTCTAGGATTTCCAGAACGAAACCCTACCTGATTCCTCTCTCTGATCATTGTTCAAATAGGATGACAGATCTTGACTTGGAATGATGAAGAAAATCATGGATATTTTGGTGTGCTTACCAAATCCTGAAGTTGGTAACTGACAGCTGCTGTTCTCTCTAGCTGCAAATCTCGACCAGCTACCTGCAGCCCTCCGGGTTCCTGGTACACACATGCCAGCCACAAGGTCAAGGAAACAACTTCCAGAAAACCTGAAAAACTGAAAATTATTTTTTGAGCTTGCTTACTCACTGTTTTTCATCAAAACTGTATTTATCTGAAAAGTGCTAACCTCTTCTAAGTATAAGCAAGCAAACTAAGTACCACTTTTTTGATAGATTAGGAATCATAGAATCATAGAACAGAATGGCTTGAGTTGGAAGGGATCTTAAAGATCATCGAGTTCCAACCCCCTGTCATGGGCAAGGACACCTCCCACTAGACCAACTTGCTCAATCCACTTCTTTACGCAATCTGTTCCAGTGTCTCACCACCCTCACAGTAAAGAATGTCTTCTTAATTTCTAATCTAAATCTACCACCTTCCAGTTTAAGCATTATCCCTCTTCCTTTCACTACACTCCCTCACAAAATGTCCTTCCCCATCTTTCCTGGAGGCCCCCTTCAGGTACTGGAAGGCTGCTATAAGGTCTCTCTGGAGCCTTCTCTTCTCCAGGCTGAACACCCCCATCTCTCTCAGCCTGTCCTCACAGAAGAAGTCCTCCATCCCTCTTATCTTCATGGCCCTCCTCTGGACTCACTTCAACAGGTCCATATTGTTCTTATGTTGAACAACCCCATCTCTCTCAGCCTGTCCTCACAGAAGAAGTCCTCCATCCCTCTTATCTTCATGGCCCTCCTCTGGACTCACTTCAACAGGTCCATATTGTTCTTATGTTGGGAACTCCAGAGCTGAACACAGTACTCCAGGTGAGGTCTCACCAGAGCAGAGTAGAGGTGTAGAATGTCACCTCTCTTGACCTGCTGGCCACACTCCTTTTGATGTAGTCCAGGATGTGCTTGGCTTTCTGGGCTGACAGCACACATCGCTGGCTCATGTTGAGCTTCTCATTCACCAGCACACCCAAGTCTTTTTCCTCAGGGCTGCTCTCAATCCATTCTCTGCTCAACCTGGATTTGTGCTTGGGATAGCCCCAATCCACATATAATACCTTGCACTTGACTCTGTTGAATTTCATGAGGTTTGCACAGGCCCATCTCTCAAGCCTGTCCAGGGCCCTCTGGATGGCATCTCTTCCCTCCAACATATTTACCACACCTCACAGCTTAGTGTTTTCAGCAAACTTGCTGAGGGTGTGCACTCAGTCCCACTGTCCCTGTCATCAACAAAGATGTTAAACAGCACTGATCCCAGTACTGACCCCTGAGGAACACCACTTGTCACTGATCGCCACTGGGACATTGAGCCATTGACCACAACTCTTTGATTGTGGCCATCGAGCCAATTCCTTATCCACTGAGTGGTCCATCCATCAAATCCATGTCTCTCTAGGAAACATGAATGTTGGATGTGATTTATTTCATGTGTGATTTTTATGTAGGATGTGATCTACTTCATGTGTGATTCAGGACAATGAGGAAATGAAAATTAAGTGAATAACTCCAGGAAAATCCTGTGATCTTCACTTTGATTTAACACAAGCTGGCTAGCTCTTGTCCATTCAAGGAAAATTATGTGAGTCGGGTCTGAGTAAAACCTGAGTAAGGTCCTTCAGGACTTTGTTCACAGTAACTCAGAATTTCCTTTCTATTATTAGCCCAGTGATTTCGGGAAAAGAAGTAAGCAGAGACAGGGTGTGTTCTGTGGGATGGTGGTAAACTTTTGAGATCAAAGACTGTTAGAAATTTTTAAAGATGGGTTTTCCAGGTTTTCCATGCCAATGTAGTGCATGTTAGATTCAGAACTTTTGGGTGATGTTTTTGTAAGTTGACAGTTACCCGGATGAACATGTAAGACAAACCAAATTGATCCTTGAAAATATGAAATTACTTTTTCTTTTCTTTATTCATAGCTCTCTACAACAGATAATCTGTCCAGTAAAACGATGAGAAGTTTAGAAAGAAAACTGGGATTGGAAAGGGTCTGACACAGGGTGCAAAAATGCAACTATGTGAATATTTCAGAAGCATCTACAACTTGTACATACATAACACCTCAACTATTAGTCTATGAGGAATGTGCAGCAAGAGTTGACAGGTAATGTTTTATTTCAGAGTAGGTAGCGGTTGGTATAGTGCATTCAGTACATGGGATGGTGATGGCTGTGGTGTGACTTACACTGTTAGAACAAGGCTGTGGTGTGGCATTTGGCCAGTGGTTGAAGTGAAAACTGAAAAGCAACAACAGTATCCTGCCAAAATCTGGTATTGTCCCACAGGCTTTTCATTTTATTCCAAAGGTCATAACATACTGCATTCAGCCAAATCTGCTTCAAGAAATTCCCACTAAAGGAAAAACACTTCTTGACAGAATAAGTACTATGGTGATTTTTTTATAATTTTTTTTACAGATTTTTTTGTACAGAAATAAGCTCGTAAAGTAACGTCTCTGTGCAAGAAGGTAAAATCCTGTGAAAAATGTAACACACTAAATGGATAAATCTTGTAGCTCAGCAATTTGTGACAATGTTTTACGTAGGAGGAAATCCTCTGTGACATGTATCTGATAATGGGATCATTTCATATAAGGGTGCTTACTGCTTACTGTATGAGGGCTCTACTGTTTGCAGCACCGTACAATGGAGTACATTAGCAGCACAGCACTAGTTTAATACCAGGCATTGAAGGCTGAGCCCTGCTTTTAGTTATTGCATCAGCAGGAGTTAAAGAAGCCTTGTTCTAAAAGTAAAGGCCAGAGAGGCAGGGTTGAGAACTAGCAAATACTGAAGAGTGAGGCTTTTTGCATAAGTTGGACCAGATTCCCTTTCCATTGCTGTTTTTACATACTGACTTGAGCTTCTTATTTAGAAAAACACTCTTCACAAACCGCTAGTTTTGAAAATCAGATCTATTTTTCCATCTGTCTAGGTTCTTTCACTTCATTACCTAAGTGCCTCCATCATCCTAAGTATCTAATACCTCTCATTATCTTAGTGAGTCATTTAGGGGTTGGCTATTTAATATCATTAATTTATTATGAATAAATATTAGGGCTAAAATCTACATTTGCTCTGGAAGATGGAAAGCTTTTTTAATTTCTGAGGTCTAGGTTACTGAACAGCATATGAAACCACTGAAAGGGTTTTACAAAAACCCCTGAGAGTGAAATAAACAGCAACTTCCCAATGAGATATAATATTTTGTCTAATAATAGACAACAACTATCATTTATTTTAAACCAACAGATGCTGTTGTGCAGGTAGGCTAATTTAGTTATGAAGTGGATTTCTTTCCACATTGAACCTTCCAGCTCTCTAAGGGAAACTTTGCCCTCAAATGTGAGGAACAATTCAGTTATATTTCCTCCTAGAGAAGGCACTTGTGCTGGAACAACAGGCAGGTTGGACATATTGAAGCAAGATGAAATGTATGTCTGTTTCAATGCCCAGCCAGTTTTGCTGGCCATGCAAAATGGGCCAAAACAAAGTTGTCACTTTCCCACAGTGTTGTTTTGATGGCTACCACTTAGTGCTATGCTCTCGTCCCTGGAATTTCTTTTGTAGGACCGCAAGGGCACATTTTACCTGGGTCTACACTGTCTTGGAGCTCTTCTGATCAGAAGTGTATGTCAATAATTTTAACTTCTGCACTTTTTAGTTGTTTACAGTCCATGCTTACACACATTTCTGAGGGTGTCTTCTATAAGACATCCTAGATGGACACTTCTGTCTGTTCTACCTTGTGGGCTAACCAAACTCAAGGCTGTGTCTGCAGTAAGTATGGGCAGGGCATAACCACAACCAGTGCTGTTATTCAAGTCACTCACTCTGTATCTGGTGATGCCTTACAGCATCAGATGGTCAAGGTCGGGTAAGCAAGCCATATAAGCACCTTACTAGAAGGTCTTATGTTAGGCATTGCAAGGAATGATGGGAAATGTAGGCGGAGTAAATTTGCAATGGGTCATGCTTTGCGATAGCCCGCACTTGGACTCTTACTCTTTGCAAACATGTTGCAGTGCCTTCATCTTACATTTCTAATATTAAATCTCCTTTCAGTCTTAAGTAGGGCTGAGCCACTGAAACTGCTGCTTTAAATTTGAGAGCTTGGGTGAAGAAAAGACCAATTGCAGTTATTCAGAGAATAGCTATCTAGGTTAAACAGAAATTTAGAAGAAAGAGATTCGTGTGTCTGCATCTTGTGTTCCTATATGTCTTGCCATTTGCTCAGAACAGTACCTGAAATTTAAAAAAAAAAAAAAAAAAAAATCTCTCCTATTGGCTGTGAGAAACACTGCAGAGCTCAGACAGTGTGGTACTGTATGGGAGCACAAGGCGTACTGCGTTCCAGCCTGAGCTCTCCTGATTCCTTTCTGACTGTGTAAATACCAGTCTTTCAGATGGGTCTGTTGCCTACTCTGTTCTTCTTCCTACCAAACTTGAGCTCCTCTCTTGATCAAGCAGGAGCAGAGAATTTCAGAAAACAATTCTTAAAAAATATCTGCATTGTGCCTCTAGCAGGCAAGCTTTCAGGAGTGCTTCTGGTCTGAATGTTACCATGCTCTGCCCTCCCTTTTTCTTCTCCCAGCAGCTTGTTGCTTTTTTTTTGTTATACACAGAGTATTTCTTATAGCTGTTTCTGCCTTTTCTTTCAGGAACTTGTCTTGTTTCTTTATTTTATTTTTTTTTCCTTTTCCATTATTTCTATTACCCTATTTCTTGTTGGCCTTATTTTCTGCAAGTTTCTGACTACCAGTGTATCTGTTTGTCTTTGATTTCCTGATCCCCCACTCACAATACCTCTTGAAATCAACCTCAACAAAATTCAAGAAAGCATTGTCTTAAAAATATAAAGTTGGTTCGAGCTTTGTAATGATCAATGGATGATTAAGGGTCAAACGCTCCAGACAGATAGTCTAATCTCTTCCTCTCCTTTCACTGCCTCCACCCATGCAAAAACTATGACCTCCACAGTGTCTGCTCTGGCGCTCCAGCTGGTCCTTCCACACATGTCTTCTCTCTGGCTCATCAGCACATGTAGCACATGGATCTGTGGGTCTATCAGCTGGGAAGGAGGAAGGCAGGAAAAGAAGAGGGATACTGGGAAATTCAGAGATGTTACCCATGGGGATGGCCTCAGGTTGGATCACAGTGTGAAAGCTGCTGTAGCTGATGGAAGTGAGGCAGACACATACCCCAGCCAGTTGGCTGCTCAAGAGACAACTGACTTTCTGTGGTAAAAAAGACTTAAAAGATTCCTTGCCTATTATTCAGGGCTTCTTTTAACCATTCAGTCACTAGTGCTGATGTTTCTTAGCTTTGATGTCATTTTTGATGCATGCTTGTACCACATCGTCATGACTCTCGCTTGATTTCTAGCCATGCTCTGTGGAAGGACCAGGATTTATTTTACCTGTCATACTTACCACATTTGCAGGATAAAATACTCACAGGTCAACAAAGAAGCTGGATTCAAGGACCGAAGAAAAAAAGCTTTTGAAACTCCCCCCAAACTTAGTTTGAATTAATGGACACCGGTTTCTTTTTCAAGTTTTATTAATGCAATGGTTTTCAAATCTGTAACGCTACAGCCGTACAAGTCAACAGAGAGATTGGCAATGCACTTTTGGTTATTATGTGTGGAACAGAGATGCCAAAAATAAGTGCAGTGAACCTCTGTGCATATCATTTAATAAAAACATTTTTTATATCAGCGTGGGTTGTGTTTTTTTTCAGTATAAAGGGTAAAATTGCTGATGTATGTTTCCAGGAAAATCCCTCAGTTTTGTTTCTTAGCCAGAATCCTTTTGGACTATTTTTTTAAACCAAATCCTTTTCTTTCATGTAGATGCAAAGATTCAAAAAGGATAAAAACAAACATGGACTCAGCATTTTGAGAATGCATGAAATACTCCTTTTGTTGCTTAGTTTCCCCAGAGTATTCATATGTGGTTACTTACCCTTTTGTGAGAAATCTCTAGGGAGTTCTGAAGCTGGCCATCTTATGATTGGGAGCATGAATCAAATTATTTCTCCCAGTAAATGACATCTGAAGTGTTTACTGGAAAATCAGCTCCTCTTAGGTACTACAGAATGCTGCTGCAGCCTTGCTGTGCCCATGCTATGGAAAGTAATTCATATATCAAATAAGCGGTAATCCCAATGAGGATGTGATGTGCGAGAGCGGTCTGGGAAGACGGGATGTTTTTTTCTGCTCACTCTGCCTAACAATGCCGAAATGTTTTTTCCCTGTCCATTTACTTTAACAATGTGCCATTCTGTACCTCATAAGCACTTAATTTATTCCAACTCTTTGGCCTGACCTGTAATCCCCCCTCTCCTTACCCATCTGACCCATCTGTGTTTCATTTCCCACTCATCAGCATCCAAAGAGCTAGGCCCAGGCCCTGTTTGGAGCCATTAGACAGAGATTGGCACTGTTCCCTCTTCCTGCACCACATCCTCCGCTGAAAAAAATGACCATCAGATCAGAGAACAGAGCCTGCTTTGTCCCCAGCAACCAAGATCTGGAAGCACTTTCAATCATTCGCACTCTATACCCACTCAAACGCATTAATGTGATCAACATTGGGCCTGTTGTGGGCATTTTTTCCAGCAAATAGCTTGCTAACATTCCAGGCATGTACTTCCCTGAAAACAAGACTGAGACAGGGCCCTGAATATTCAATTGGAAAATCACCAAGAGCAAGAGCTTAGCTTGGCACGGCTGGTGTTGATTCTTAATAAGTGACTTCCTAAAGCTGAGGCATGGGGCTTACAGCTTCAATGACTTGTTTGAAAAATATTTTGTAGGTGCCTCATACCACTTTATTTCCTGTGGTATGCGTCATATTGTGAGCTATTCTGAGCCAGGCTGTTTAAGCACACTAACATTTTTTTCCAAGATTGCGGTGTTTAACTAAAAATGTGCTTATACAAGATGAGCTCATAGCTATTAGTGCTGATGTAGTTTTAACTACTTGGATACCAATAGCCCAAGGCCTAAAACCTGCTGAAAAGGGGCGAAAACCTAGGCAAAACCATCCTTCACAGCCGTTTACAGCTTTTCGAAGACAAGGCTATGGGGAAAATATTTAAAAAGTCGGATTTTGTCCCTGTCAGATCTCAGCTACACTAAATACGTTTCAATCTCATTACAAAGGCTCACAATTGAAAGGCTTACTGATACGAACAGCTGAAGAGATCTCAGACATCCAGTTAAAATAATTTCTTTAATGTTTCTGCCTGTGCTATGTATAGTGCATCCAGCAAAAGCAGCTTATATGTCCTTTCCTAGTACAGCTGGATGGAGTAGGTACATCCTAATGTTTTATTCATTTGAACGGGTCTTTCATTAACACGGCTACCATGACAAGGCAAGTTTGACTGTGCTAAAGGGGGTCAGCAAAGATTTTTGTCAAGGCATTCCATTGTGAAGGAGGGTGTCTGGCTGTCACAGGGCTATTGTTCAGCAGTGCACCCTGGTACGACTCCCCATTCTCCCAGCCAAGAGAAGATGGCAGCATTTTGCAGGCGACACTTGAAATGTCAAGGGGTGGGATTTTTGGAGCTTACCTTGGTGTCTAAAGAAGAATATGAACAAGTCTGTGAGGTACCTTACAGCAGCCCAAGTGTCTTGTGTCAAGGCCCATTTTAGAGAAACTGAACCTGCCTGAATCATATCAGGTTGTGTCACGTATAAAGTTCTAAAAAAAATTTAAAGGAAGGGTCTGGATGTCTATATGAAATGTTTAAACTGTTCACTTTCAAGCCAAAAGCTGCATCTTGATCTGCACCTAGAAGTTCAATGTAGAAGAGATAAAATGAAAATAATCATGGGAGAGAAAATGGAAATAAATTAGTTTCCCAAAATACGCTACGTATGGAGTAAGGAGAACAAGAAAGGCAATTACTTGCCTTGACATATACCATGATCACTTTTTAAACGCAAACTATTTAAGAGACAGGGATCCAACTATAGAATAGTTTATATAAAAGTACATTTGCATGTACGCAATTTAATTTCATCCAGACTCCTTTTTATGTATTCAGTGAAAAATAACTGAGACAGGATTTACAGCTGAAAATGTCAACAGGAATGTTTTACCATTTGCATTAAAAGATCTATTTAAAAAATTTGTTGGAGAGATTGTTTTTGTTATAAATGCATACATGTGAATTGAATTCAGACCCTTTCCTAAAGCGGAACCTAGTAGTTTCTTCCTGAATTACCTAAAAAAAGGCTTCTGTATAATTCTAGCAACTCTGCTTATCCTTTTCTGTGGACTCCATGCCAATTTATGGCACTGTGCTAAAATGGCAATACTTTTTGACAGCATTCAAATGTGCATGTTTGTATTTGAACATCTGAGTTGTAACTATGTAGATACCTCATAGGAGACACAAACCTAGATTCTTTCAGTAATTTGCATAAATCAGTGATTATGCTAATCCGTCTCCCCCCCAGTTTTATAAAGAACTTCTCTTTGAAGTGGGTTACATCTCAGTGGAGTATAGTTTCAGTTATAGCTACCCACAAGTTCCCTGCAAAGGAAATTTCAAAGCTTCAAATGCCTTTTATAATACACTATGCTTATTACAAATTGTTTTGTATTATAGAAAATAAGTTTCCCAATTGAGCAAAGTAATGGAAAGAGAATGCATGTAATAGAATGTCATAATAACAAACTCTCTGATCAATTACAGTATTTCAGAGTAAATCTAGTAACGCTAGTGGTATCTGCTGCAGTGGTGCTGAAGTTCCTCCCTCATGATGTCTGAGTTGATTTGAGTTTTCCCCTTATTTGGCCCCATAACAGAGCTTTAATGTTTAACATGGGCATAAATTCACTGTAGCCCTCAAGTGAAGACTATATTTGAGAACTGAATAGAATGCTTGAATTTACTCTCCAGATTTTTCTTCCATGATCAAGTAAAGTTCCATGTAACTTTCCTTCCCAGCGTAGTGCACACAAAATCTCAGGAAACAGCAGGGCTTAATTAGGACCCTGGTTTATAGTTTCACCTGAAAAAATACATTTTAAAAATCATATATGTTTGGCTGTGCAGATTTTTTAGTCAATAAATTCTTGCTAATTAATCACATTAACGGCACTCCTTAAAAGTTGAAACAAAATCACAAAACAAACCAAATACCCCATAAATATCATGTATAAAGAACCATTCACCAATGCATAAACTGCATGTCTAAAAACATTTAGAAATATTTAATCTCCATTTTTTCTTTTTCTTTTTTCTTTTTCTTTTTTTGTCTTTTACTTTCTTCTTTTTCTCTTTCTTTTCTTCTTCTTCCTCTTCTTTTCTCTTCTTCTTTTCCTTTTTACTTGCTCTTTTTTCTTCTCTCCTTCTCTTTTGCTCTCTCTCCTCTCTTTCTTTCTGCTCTTCTTTCCATCTGTTTTTCTTTATTACAGATATAATGCCAAAATGCAGCTGCTATCAGAGATTCAGTAGGTAAAGCCAAACATTTTTTGGGGAAAATAGGTGGTATTTGATTAAATGATGTAACACTTTTCCCCTTCTATTTTGACTTTAGATGCCTGTTTTAGAGTTTTAAACACAAATGACTGCAGTCACCCTCCCCCAGACAAAAAGTAAAACGTAAAGAGAAGTCCCATTCAATCATTGTTTTGTCCCAGGATGCTGAAAGCAGTAATCCTCAGTGCAAACGGTGGCACTGAATGCTGTATTATGATCTGTGACTGTCTGAAGTAGAGTTGATGACACAGAGGCAGAATTATATGAAGCCCAACTTATATGTAAAAATAAACAAACAAACAGAAACAGTCTGGTTTTGCTGGATTATCATTTATGACAGAACTACTTGTTTAAAAACATCAGTGCAAGCCACAAAAACTTAACATCACAGCAACTTATGAACTGGCAGACTCCTAAATCAAAGAATATGTATGTTTTGTCAAACTGTTCTGGATGAAGCATAAGTGACAGTAAATACACTTGTAGTTTCTTCCCTTAATAAGGTACCAGCGATTCTTACAGTAAAAGGATTCCCTCGCTTTTTTTTTTTTGTTTCAGTGAAAAGGCAGTTTCTTCTTTGTATACAGATGCTGTTCTTTGAGATAGACCTGAGAGACTAACAATCTCTTTTTCCTTAAGTTATTTGTACATATAGAGCATATTCTATTTTTATATGCAAATAAATTCACTGCCATTTTCATTGTTATATTTAAAGGATTTATATTTTTTTCATAATATCTGAGCTTGGCATATGAAAATGTCTTTTCACATTTTTTTAATGGTGAAATTCAGAATATTATCAGTCTAATTACTCTTGAAAACAATGAAGAAAACGGTTCTTTTGGATGTTTGTGATATTCTGAGTTATCCTCCGTTTTCCACAGCTATTTCTGTATCACTGTAGCTTTTTAAAATATCCGCTCCTGTTCAGGTTCTCCTCAGTGTTTCTGTATTCTGTTTTAACATTACTACTTGTCTGATGCCAGCCTGGCCCCAGGAAACCTGCAAGATGTTCACAGCAATCACTCTCATGCAACAATACCCTTTTCAGCCTACTTATATAAGACATATAAAGCATACACAGACAATTCCCTTTCTTTTACATTTATAATTATTGTTTAACATTTGTTGCTATTGTTTTCATTTATTAATGTTGTTTAACTCACTTAAGTACTCATTTCAGTGGGACAGGCATGAAACTGCATTAACTTTTGCTGATCAGAATGTGGCTGTTGGAAAACCAAGACAATCCAGAATCATTTTAATTTCACTGACTTTGATAATGCTGCTGCCTATTGTGTTCCCCCACAGGCAGAGAACTTTTCCAAAAAACATAGGTAGATCTTCACTTTGAGCAATTGGCCTTGCTAGAGCCTGATGGTGCTGATGCTGCTCCCAGTGCAGACAGGGTAACAGTGCACTGGGGGTTCAGAGCAGAATGGTCTGCAAACAGCTATGGATATTTACTGCTCACGCTGGAAACAAAGCTGGACTGAGTGAAATCTGAATCATGCCTGGGTCTGTAGCAGCATTTGCCAACGTAATAATTTGAGTTTGTTTGTGATACGGAACTTAACTACAGTTGGTATCTACTGCCAACTGCTTAAGATTTTCATGTGTATCAAAATTATCTGCTGTCCTTATTTTACCAAACTTTGTCTTTCACACACCTGTTAAAAATGGGTCAGGATTCAAGATGTGAGGCAAAGCCCAAGTCTGAAGTGGAACAGAGGTTTGTCTGGTCAAGTACAGTAGTTTGAAAATTCTGAACTAGCAGAGAAGTTGGAAAGTAAATTAATCTGTGCTAAGAAGGAAGTTTTTGGAAATGGTAGAAGCTTCTAAGAGACTGGGGTGGTTGAACTGATTTGTGATGTAGTTCATTTGGGTGAGCTGAAAGAATATAATTCCTCTCTTGTTGATTATCAAGACATGGGATATGAATTTTATCCTTTATTACTTCTCCCATATCAGCATTAGTATAGTTTTTCAATTTTCTTCCTCAATATCTCTGAATAACATTCCTTCTGAATAACATACTGAGATCAATAAACTAAAACATCTATACATTGCCCTTTCTCTACTGGTTATGGAGGACCTTCATTTTCTATCACTTCAGTTTTACATTGAAGCTAGATGCTAGGCAGTGTGTAATTACGTAATCTGAAGATAAATCCATTCTGTGTTCCCGTTTCTGAAAAATAATTTCTGTTTTGCATCATGGCAGACATATCAGCAAGACTGAACAGAAACGTTTTAGCACCTGGGCATCTTTCCCACATACATCTCAGGAAGAGGCCTAGGATAGAGCATCAGTAAAAGGAACAGGCTTCCTGTTGTCAGTCCCTGCTTGAAGATAGTCAGAGAAAGGACTTCTCTCTCCTGAGAAAGGTCAAGCACAATGGCCCTAGTGGTCCACAGTTTGCTACATTTGATGACTTCTAAAGGCAGACACAACACATTGGACACACCTCTCATTCCATCCTTGCTATGGTCCTGCACCTCTGCACTTCCACCAGTCCTCTGCCATGGGCCACCTGTATTGCATTTTGACAAGAATTAGTAGAAGTGGCAACATTCTTATATGAGAAAAACTAAGCAGACCTTGCCATTCCTGAAGGAAACAAGCATGGAGTTTGCTTTTTTTATTTTGTTGTCAGACTTTCTATCTCAGTATTCTCCTTTATGACCTCAGCTCTTCTGTCATTCGGTTCACTGTAGTGGGCAACTTTCTAGAAAGAGTGCTAATTATTTTATGTCATTCAAATGGATGAACATGATTATTTTAATAATAGTAGTAAATAATTTGTTAGCTAAGAATGACATTTAAATGGTAGTATATGAACTTACCCTGAATAAATGTCTTATTTTATGTTACTAAAATATGTTTTTGCTGTTGTCTTTAAATTGTGTTAGAGTTGCCTTTGATTTGGTAGCACTAATCGGGTTGTTAAAATATTGAGTGTTGCAGACTGATTGGGTGTGACTCAGCCAGGAAATATGATCTTTTGTGGCTTGACTGTACTCCAAAGCCTCTGATTGCCTAAGTTTTTTGCAGAGCTTAGGGAAACTGAATGATATTGGTGAGATGCCACAAGATATCATAATGCAAAGCCAAGAGGAATTATCAAAGATTATGTAAACCCGACATTTTTGCTTTTTTTTTAAAATCTGCATTTTCTCATAAATGAAATATCATTATATTTGTCCTGGAATAGAAATCATACTAGTACCCTAAAGTTTAAGATATTCCCCTTGCCTGCAGTTCCTAGAGTTTTGCAAATAACTATGGTCTTGGAAAAAAATTCCTGAAATAGTAAAGAATGTTCTTTCTGGTTCTTTGTTTTTCTTTTTCAGGTGACTCTTTATAACCTGCACAGTGACAAAGCTACTAGTCAAGAGAACTTGCAGGTGAGAATCTGGCAGCTGTATAATATTTTAATTATTTTTTTCAGTCATGACTGTGGACACGTTCTCTAAGGAGACTGTGTCATTATTAAAAAAAAATAGAAACAATAAATTATCAGGAAAATACACTTATTTGTAAAAGCAGAAAAATTAAATATATTTAGTTGATGCTGAAGAGTAACATTTGATAAAATTGTGCATTAATACAATCACTATGTGCTTCAATCCAAAATAAAATCATTTCATCCGGTCTACATAGCTAAGACATCCAACACCATGAGCAAAAGACGTATTATGCACATTGGCCAGAGGCAGACAGTATAATATAGAGACATTAATAGGCTCAAGACCTCATACTTAACCAGTGCAAATTCTGAAAATAACACTGAGAAGACAAGAAATGGGATACCGAATTTCACTGTTATACTTGAGAACAGTGTGCAGTTTGACAAACCAGTCCCCTTGCAGTACTCCTTTTCCACGTCACTTCTGCTGTTGGACACTGTGCTTTCATTTCCCTTCTGCTGTCTCTGTGCTCTCAGTCATCAGCTTCATCATCCCTTTTTAAAATATCATATTTTCCTGCATGTGGCCATAAACACTTGTGTAAACGAACACATTCATCTTTCCCTCTTTCCTTCCCTCCTTCCACTTCTCGTGGTTTTGCATAGCTATGTGGTCACTTCACAGAATCACATGGGGTTGGAAGGGACCTCTGGAGATCATCTAGTCCAACCCCCCAGCCAAAGTAGGTCCACGAAGAGCAGGTTACACAGGAACTTGTCCAGTCAGGTTTTTAATGTCTCCAGAGACGGAGACTCCACCAATCCCCTGGGCAGCCTGTTCCAGTGCTCTGCCACCCTCAAAGTAAAGAAGTTCCTCCTCATGTTTACGGGGAACTTCTTATATTCAAGTTTGTGTCACTTCTTAGGCTGTGTCCAATGGAGCACATGCCAAAGGCATGCAGTGGTGATGGCTCCTTGGCCTCTTCCCATACTGGTCCCATACAAGGGATTGTATGGAACCCTAATAGATTTAATGGGCCTACTCTCGTAACACTCATGTTTACAGTTTAGAAATGTAACCCTCACAAAGTACAAGTGGGAGAGTGTGCACAACTCGTATCCTGTAGCAAAGCTGCCAACAGAAGATAACTCAAGAGTTTCTAGTATAATCGTAGAGTCATAGAATTGTTTGGGTTGGAAGGGACCTCTAAAGGTCATCCAGTCCAACCTCCCCTGCAATGAGCACGGACATCTTCAACTAGAACAGGTATTCAGAGCCCTGTCCAACGTGACCTTAAATGTTTCCAGGGATGGGGCATCTACCACCTCTCTAGGCAACCTGTTCCAGTGTTTCGCCACCCTCTTCCTTGTATCTCATCTAAATCTTCCCTCTTTTAGTTCAAAACTGTTGATCCTTGTCCTATCTCAACAGGCCCTGCCAAAAAGCTATTCCCTGTCTTTCCTGTAGGCCCCCTTTAAGTACTGAAAGGCCACTCCAAGGTCTTCCCAGAGCCTTCTCTTTTCCAGGCTGAACAACCTCAACTCTAGCAGAAACCATGTAAATAAACATGTTGAATAGGAAGAGATATGGTACTGCATCTAGAGATTACAGCTTTCAGGTGGTAACCCATATACTGCAGGTTAGTAGCATTAAAAATAAAATAATAAAAAAAAAATTCCTCTTGGCATCATTTTCAGGGAAAAAGAGCTGTGGTGGACACTGAGGCCTACCCAATATCTGTCCCTTTGTTTTGTTACACATGCAGATCTTTTCGTGTGTGACTTCATGTTTCCTGACACTGAGTTCGACTTCCTATTAATGAATAGACCTGCCTTGTGCTTCAAGACAGATACAGAAACATCTGCGTTTTCTTTTCACTCTGTGTAGCTACAGAATGAAAGAGGAAAGAAGGAAAAGGAAAATAATGTTCTTTTATAGTGTCCCTAATAAATGATATTGAATGTCTCCACAGAGTTTCAAGCGTACCTATTTGGATGTAGTTCAATAAATTACCTTAATAAATAGCTTTTAATATACTTAATGCTTTTCTTTTTCCATATGCTCACATGAAAAAGGTTTTTAGTCATTGTAGCATCTGGGACAGAATGGAGTTATAAACTGCACATTGGCAGTACTTGGAGACCGAACGCTTTTGACAACAGCTTGCTTCCCAGATGCATGATTTTATGGACTCCAGGAAACTAACAAGGGTCATCACAATAGGGAAAGGTAAAATATGTAAATAATCTTTTAATAATACTCTTTTATGCATTGCTGTGAATTGTTCTTCAGCAGGGATGAGCAAAGAGACAGATGACTGCTAAGAAATTTTCTCTTCAGGGTCTAAGGGGACAGATTTGACAAACAACTGTCAGGAAAGACATAGGGGAGTAGAGTAGACTACACAAACTCTTGTGATCTCTTCCAGTTCTGGGATTCTGTAATTTTACAATAATTTCAAAAGCCATGGATAGATCTAACTAATACACTGCAGTTTAATCATATTAGTGAAGTAGAAGCAGAGCATGGTTCAGACTCATCTTTCATTTTGACGGTTGTAAAGAATAAGTAACTTCATAGAAACAAATTGCAAGAAGGTAAACCTAATGTAAGAGGGGGATTCATCAATAAGATTCTGCATTAATTTGGGGGGGGGAAGACGTTAATATTATTATTATTAATAATATTAATATTAATATTAATGAAATGAATAGTGTTAGGAAATAACAGCAGCAAATTATAAGTTTCATATTTACACGTGATGAAATCAGTTGAAACAAGTTTATTGTAAAAGCAGAGATCAAACTGGATAGTGCAAAATGCAAAAAAGACAGACATTTCCAAATGTTTAATACATATTTTGAGCTTAGTATCAGTATTATTCTGAGGCAGTAAAATGTCTTTGCCATACAGAGACAGTTCCCAAGGAAAGCCTAAAGTTTCTTGGGGTCAGATCTCATTTCTTTAATAACAAAAGGCATCCCATTCCTGTCTTAATACATAATATTCATTCGGAATTATAGCTAGTTTCTCAAAGTAGAATTTCAAAAAATACTATGCTTGTTACCCAGGTAAGTGTATGAAGAACTGAGGAAATTAACAGTCATCTTAGAGGAAACAACCAGAGAAAAGGAAATATGATATTGCATATTAATCCTTGAGACTAATTTCCTTGCTAAAGAAACTGCCCAAGGGATAATTTGCACACTACATGGCAAAGCTCATGGATGGTTTTATATGAATGTATAATTTAAATTAAGAGAATGAATGGATAGATACTACATGTCAATGAAATATATGTGGATACATAAACAGAAAATTGAAATAAAATGTTTTCAGCTTCAGCTGTGTAATTAGGTATATCATGTAATTAAAGGGTGAACATTTCATTTATTTTCACAAGACCTTTAAAAATTTTATAACAAAGGGGGTTTTATGCAATTAAGAATTTTAAAACAAGCAAAAAAATAGAAAAAATAAACACGACAAGAGTTTCAGTTCTTTATTTTGAATAGTATCTTTTTAAGAGGGATAATTAGGGAATTGTTTTGTGTTGATATATGTGATATCTGTAAAATCTTTATAATATAAGCAATATCAATTACAATTCAAGCCATTGTTTTATCATTTGTAAATTAAAGCTGAGATCTGAATACCTAGCTGAAAGCTGGTAATTGAGACCCCTGGCTTCTTTACATAATTGTTCTGCCTTCAGACTTTTAATAATAAATAATATATTGACACTTTTCTTTGCTCCAGTTTGCATACTCCTTTTTTTTAAGATAAATCACACTACTGAGGTGGTTTTTTTCAAAAACAATATGTGATTACCATTTCTAATGACTTTAATATAGACATTTTTATCAACTCTTCAGCTGATAAAGTGCACTCTTGTCTGCAAACTTGATGAGTTTATTTAGAGTCCTATAAAACACTTTCAATAAATTTCTTAATTTATTTCCACTTCTCATATGAATAATGACCTAAAAGTACTCCTTTGAAAAAACCTGTCATATGGCAAATCACATATCCGAGCCTATTCACCCCTAGAGCTCTGGTGGTCAGTCTCTTGTCAAACACCCAAAGACACTGACCTGAACAATGCTCAGGGATGTAACATGAAAAGTAGCCCACTTTTTCAGATACATGGAAATATGTGGGGACTAAAGCCTTGCAGAAGAGAGGCTTAAACTGTAAAAATACTATAAAAATCACTTTCAAGATATTTTAAGAAAAAAAAATAATCTTTGGATCACCATATCATTCAGGTATTATTTTTTTGTGACACGGTCTGCAGCTTTGCACAGAAGAAAAAGATTTGGGTACATATAGGTTGAGACATGGCCAGATTCTGACAGGTGTAAAACTGGCATAAGTTGTGGAAGATTGGCTCAGAATGAGTCTCTGGCTCAGGCTATGCATAATTGAAGACACAGACATCACGACTATTTGATTTAACCTTGGTTAATGCATCTGAGCCTGCAATATTGCTTAGGGGAACAAAATAAGTGGGTTTGGATTTAACCATTAGCTTTTTGCTTTCTGATTACTCCATTATGTTTGAGCTTTGACTGAGCTTATTTTTTTCTGTCCAGAAGCCTCAAACCATGAATTGGGAATGACATTTCACTGAGAAAAAATGTATAGATAAGTAAAAAGCAGATGGATATATTAACCTTCTGTACTTTTCTTTGATAAAAAGACATTGAAATGCTAGAAGATAATGTGATAATTATCCATTATCTGCTCAGAGAGATCTAGAATAGTTGTAGAAAATACCCTGGTTAGTCATCGCGTAGAGGTGATGTAGTAGCACGGTATTATACTGACAGAACCAGTTACAACTTTTTATATCAGAGGTGCAAGGATGAGTTCTGACTTGAATTCTTGTAACCTTGGGGAAAATATTCCGAGGACAAGAATGGGATCTGCTGATACAGAGGGGAAAAAAAGGCATTGTCCTGCATACTATGACTAGCTTTTGGAGGATTATGTTCTTTTTTATTTTGTTGCTTTAGAAGAGTTATGAAGGAAAATAGTGATATGCTCCAGATTTGTTTGGCAAATCAGGTTGTCAATCTTCAGTCAAAACTTTCTCTATAATTGTTATGCAAAACATTCTCATGTCACACATATGTTTTGGATTCTATTAGTTAAGATCAACCTTTATTAAAATATACATGAGTTTGACAAAAAACATTGTAGAGAAGGCTTCTTTTAGTCTTCCATTTTTTGGAGGAGATGTGGAGAAAAAAAGAGAAGTAAATATATTGTTTGGAACCTATTTTGTTTTTAAGATTGCCAGATAAAACAAAAGTGTTTTCCTTCATGTGTTTTGCTTTATTTTTTCCTCTAGCAAAAAATCTCCTTTTTGTAAAATATAAAAATGATATTTTGTGGAATGTGAACAATTGGCCTTGGACAGGCTGAAGAGGAGCAGAATCACAGAAGAATTAAAAGCAGAAGAGAAAAATTAATCTCTTACTTATCATAAATGGAAGCTTATGTTTCATTCGTATTACACACAAACTAACAACTTCCATATTTTCTTTCTGAAAAGTAGAGGGATGATGGGTAAAGCTGGTTGAAATTTTATAGTTGTTTTTGCTGAGAAAAATGATTCCTTAATCTAATATTTTGATGACAGTTTGTGTTCCTCCTAACGAATAGGAAATTTGAAATCTCAGTTTTCAATGCCAAATTTCTTGTGTTTTCCTTTTACTGATGAATTTTAAAAAAGAAAAACCCACAAAGAATTGGTTGTCTCCAGTTCTTTTTTGTTACATTCATGATCACTAGACAATGGTGTAATCACAGACACCTTCCCCAGGGAATAGTATGGAACATATGCTGAGTTATAAATGAATGAAGTGGTGATAAAATTAGCACAAAAAATCATCAATTCACTCAGCAAATTAACATTGGGAAAATGCTACCATAGAAAGTGAAGAAATTCTTATTATATCAAAGGTACATCAGGAATACAGACATGTTTATCATTTCTCAAAACAAAGCGTGTCCTTCTACCATCTCCCGATAATCAACGAACACAGACTGTAAAGACATGTTTTACTCTAACATTTTCTCTGTGATGATGTTGGGAACATTACCAAATTGGACATAAACCAGAGCAATAGTATGTGGCAAGAAAATAACAGATGTACTTGACTTAGGTCAACTTATAGTTCTATCTCTTCCTTTTTAATAGAAGACCAACCATATGTAATCATGAAAGAAGATAAATTACTTCCTGCCTACTTTTTCTTTTTTGCTGGAGTGGCTAGATAAATTTACTCTGGGAATTCAGTTGAAGAATGCAAGGAATGACCAAAATTTTTCCACCCCTGCACACAAAATAATATATTAAAGGCAAAACGCTCCATTTACTGCAGCAGCAGTTGGGAGACTTTTGACACAGCCAGGAAATTGTGAGCTGAGTTTCTCCTGGAACATTTTCTATGGCTTCTTGTGGATAACATTATTAAAGGGCCCTTCATAAGGGTTATTTTGCACCTTAGTTTGGATGACGCCAGTCATTCTTAAGGCTTTTCATGTCTCAAAGGAAGAAGACAAATGGTAGCTATCAAGTGTGTAGATGGACATTAAAAATATAGATTGTCAGGGACCAGGGTGTGAAGATGACAGAGGAAAAAAAGAGAAAGCAGTGTAGATAGACAGACATCTGGGTGGGCAGGAGAAGAAGGAAGGAGTGGGACAATTTGTGCTTCACATGTTTTGTTCCCAAGCAACTTACGCTGTGATCTACAGTGTCTTAAAGGCATTACTGTCCTCATTGCTCTCCACCAGCAGCTAGTAGCTCTTTCTTCTTCAAGGAGTTCTCTAAGAAATTACAATGCCGTCAAAGCCAGCTTCCACTTCAGTGACTAGGCATTCACTCAATTCACCGGAGACCTCTTCCACACTCTTGAAGTTTCCATAATTTATTACTCTCTCATGCTGGTCATACTAATGGAAACCTGCATCTGTACTTGATAAACAGCAATGGTAGCATCAAAATGGTGGATTAACTCCATATTTCCATCTGCACATGCCCCAGTCTCTCTGCTTTTTCTGCACAACTTCTACACAGACTTTTAGGTCTCCCCTTTAAAAGGATTCCTTTCTATAAATTTCTTATAATTACAGATCATCTTGATGAGAGGTGTGAGAAGATAAAAGCAACCTTTTGCTGCATAATCGTCTAAGGCTGTGTCTGTACTTAACCAATGGAGAATCCTTCCTGGCGGGTCTCATCTCTCTACAGACTTAAGTGGAACTTGGAAATTCATGTTTCTAAGCCCTAAACACAACAGAACTAGAGTTGCACCTCACTCAGGCACTGAATGTAATCTGAGGTCTGATGGCACAAATGTGGTCTAACAAAGCCAAGCACTAACTAACCTACATGACCCAGCGAATATGATTATTGTAACGTGCTATTTAGGAACATGTAGATTATAAACCAAAAGAATTACTTTGGAATTTTTCCTACACTGCCAAGCAGGTAAGTCTGTGCAAAGGAATTAGAATGATGTATGGTTTTTTTGGTTGTTAAACTATTTTTTAGCCTTACAAACTGAAATTACAGCAGAGATACCTTTTAGGTAAAATTGCCTGCAAACTAGACCTGTACACCATGTGGGTGAAGGATAGGGGCAGTGAACAAAATCCTGCACTTTGCAGGCCAGGATCTGGCCCTAATTTTCTGGCTGCACTGGCTGAATTGTGGGTACTGGAACTTCAACACTGAGTTTTCTTTAATTAAATGCTTCATTCATATATTTCTGGCATCTAATGACCAGTGGGGAAGAACCAGGTCTATTATTTAAAGCTACTGTCAATGAGTCTGTCACTAAGGTTAAACTGCCAGCTACTACTTTCTAAGAGTAGGTGTCCAAAAATAAAATCAATTTTAAAAAGTTTTGGAAGGCAAGTATGACTTCATACTTGAGGGCAACAGTTAACCTCTAACTATGGGATATTAAAATAAAACTTTCCCAGGTCAAAGAATATCTTGTAACTGACAATTCTGAGGTTTTTTGCTTCTACCACTGAAGCAACTGGCATCAAAAATTGTTGATGATGGAGAGCTGGTATGCATGGCCTGTTCTCCAGTAGAAGACATTTTTATCTCCCAGAAGGGAAAGCTGTATAGACATGTATGTCTACAGATGACTTGATCTTTATCTAGAATTGAATATGCCAGACTATGATGGGATTCTTGAAAGCACTGCACTTAAACAGCTTTTCAGTGGTTGGCGTGGATTGACTTGACCTGTGTCAGCCGATAAACAGATATCATTACAGCACAGATGGTATACACAGATTATTATTCAGTCTGCATTGGCAAATAAAATCAATTATTATATTAAATTTGACATAGAAATATCATTAGATAGATCAGTACTTACAATTATGCATCATTCTTGTGTAAATGTTTTCAATGAGCTGTTGAATGTAGTCTCTATTTCGTGTAGAGAATTTGGCCAATGTGCTGGACAACTGTCCGAATGTTTCTTCCAAGGGACTTGAACTTGCAAGAAGATGAACTGATGTTTGATTAGGAGGACAGAGCTCAAGAGAAAGGCATGGATTTGTCCGTAACTGAAATGGTGTAACACCTATTTTTTTCAAGAGTCTCGAGTCCAAGAAATGTGCTGGTCCATCTTTGCTAAAAAGGAGAAATGGGTGGGAAATCATCCAGAAGCAGTCACCAGAAGGTTTTATTCCCTTGTACATTGCCAACGCCCCTACCACCACACTCCTCCCCTTCCACCCCCCCGCAAAAAAAGAACATGCTGACATAATTTGTCTAGATTTGATTACTAATTGGTTTTCATAGAATTACATGTTATATCACCTCAGGTTATGTCTCTTCATGGTTGAGTATATGCCATCACTAATCTAAGCTACATATGGTTGTGAGATCCAGGTGTGCATCAGCATAAGATATATACATATACACAATATACACATTTGCACACACATGCACAGGCAGAATATATATATATAGTCTATATATATATACACACCACATATATATCCCACCACTCTTACATATGTACGTGACTTTCTCTGAAGAGCAAATCCAAACACACGCCTTCAGTGAGAGCAAAGGCACACTTCAAGAAAGTGGCAATCAACATGACTGGAGGGCAAAGACCAAAAATGTGCTGTGATAGGTATCAAAAGAGGAAGCTTACATGTAGCTTCAAAAACTGATTGTAGAGCAATACATGAAGACGTTCGTGGAGGATTAGGTGACAGTGTTTGCTATATATATGACGTCAATACTCTGATGCATCCTGGCTTAATACTGAATTATGAGTAAGCTTAAGAAATTGTTTCTGACATGTAAAGCACTTCATGACTGTGTTGCATACCCAGACAGTGGATCAAAGCTGACTCTCAGGGTGGGGGCAGCCACCTGAAGAAGATGGGGCTGCCAGGTGGGTTCCCTCAGCAAAGAGCCTTGATCAAAGAAATTCGCTCCCATACTCTTAATCTAAAAATCAGAGTAATTTCCTGCCCTCTTGGATGTACACTTCCAGAATTTCGTCCAGTTTATGGTTAGGGACAAGAAAGCAGATAGTGGTATTTGTCAGTGACATAGTGGTAATTAAAAGGGTGAACTCACTTTGTTGTTCTATGAGGCAAGTAACTCGATGTTATCAATATCAGAGGTGGGTAATTCCTCTTTTTCTATGTTTATTCTGATAACGGTTAAAATGGTCTTTGTTAAACAGTCTCAGGCCTTTTATTTTCCAGGAGGTGAATTTCAGGTTTTCATTTTCTTTTTGTATATATTTTCTGATTAGAAAACCCTGTCAGGTATGCCCTGATACAATTTTATTTTAGACATATAAAAGGAAGTTTCATATAGGAAACTAATTCCTGTGTTCTGTATGTGGTTTAGCACTTTTTCTGTATGTTTGCAGGTCTGAAAACATACCACACCTGACTAGCCACATCTTATCTTTTGTGCAATCAAATATACTTGATCAATATATTTGTAACGTTCACAATAATTTTTTACTAATTTTTGTGTAAAGATAAATGACTATGGTGTGCAAAAATATTAATGTGTCTTCTCTACTGGTCTGAGCATCTGATACAAACATACTTTGTATTAAAGACCATCAGTGAAAGATTTTTCTTTTTTCCTTCATTGTCACTTAAATGCCATTTTACCTCAGGCATTTTGAAATTACCCACCTATACAACATTTTTTTTACACAGTCTGGAAATGGAAAGGGGTAAAAGAAAGACAACAGTCACACCTGTGCAAGTTTAGATTGGATATTTGTCATGTTAACTGTGAGCACCAACAGTACTCCAGCTTAGTTCCACTGACATCAATGAGAATATCAGCAGGACCTGATTTGGAAAAAAAAATATTAAGCTTAAGAATGAACTTTTACAAGTAGGATGAGAGAGAAAATATACAAGTTTGGAAAAGAGCGTGGAAGGGAAAAAAACCAGTTAGCAGAGATAAGCCTGTAATGGCATGAAACAAACAGTATGGTATCATCTAGCTCACCTTGTTTCAGTCCCGTAAGCTTTCAGAAAGCTTCCTGGATAACTATAAAACCGAAACAGGAACATTTTCTTGAAGCGACTTCAATATTACAGAACCCCCCAGGAGGTCTGTAAACTTGTTAAAATATTAAGAAAGACATAGCTGTTAAAAGAGCAGTTCTTAAATCAGCTCCCAGGTGGAATATGAAAAAAAAAAAAGCTCCTAAGGGTTCAAAGTAACACTGTTGCATTGAAAGCTGATGTTGCTCAGTTCATTTAGAAAATACTATAAACTACTTTACTATGGGAATTTGGTAAAGGAATCTTTCATTAATAGGAAAGATTGGACTGTGCACTGCAAATAAAGTGATGTTTACATAATTTTGAAAGATCTTTCAAAGATTCAATATCCTTCTGCTGTGGCTTACTGTAAGCACCATATTAAACTTGCCATTTTTAATAAAATGAAAATGTCATAATTAAGTAATAGCATTGTGGGAAATATGCTTGCACTTTGGACAGATACACAATTAGATCTTTAGTTATTCCTGAGGTTTTTTGTTTTAAACAAAAGCTTTTGCACTAAAACACAACCCCAAGGGGTAGTTGTCAGCATGTATCAAATTTAGTCTGAGACCAAATTCTGTGAGGTTTATAAAACACCAAGTTTTAGGGTAGCAAAAGAATTTGTTTAATTGCAAACAAAACTCCTCATGTTCATTTATGCCTGAAAAGTTTCATATTAGAATACAACATGAATAATCCTTCTTTTCAAGGTTCAACTGTTCTCATTTATGGCTTTTAGGTGATTCAATTTTTCTCCAGGATGTTAAAAGAAATTATTTTTATCTTTGTAACAACTCATTCAAGGTTGAATAGGTTGAATAGATTTCCTCATTATCCCCTCCATTGCCTGGTTGATTGTTGTTGTTTTCTCTGCAGAGACACTATTGAATTTACTCCCACTGTCCCACAGTTAGGACGATAGGTGAGACACACAAGCTTTAATGCACACCTTGTTTTTGTATTAAACTCACAATTTCAGAGGGTTTGGCTGTCAGTTATGCCTTTCATGTTAGTTTTGAGATGAGACTGGAACTAACTCAGACCTAGGGAAATGAAGATTTCTGAAGGCTTTGTTGCCCCACGAGACTTTGTCAGAGATCCTGAAGAGCAAGGTGCAAGATGAGGACGCTGAGCTTGCTGATGCGTTGTGTTAATGATTGCCTGGCCAATCAGGATATCCCACATGACACAACTGGAAACAATAACACTTCATATGCAATGCTGTAGAAATGCAGAGGGATGAATTTTATAGCAGACTTGGTTGAAATTAAATATCTGAATTTAAATATATATGAAATGTAAAAGGTATGTATGAGTGTTTCCAGATAGGCTTGGTAATTTGGATTTTGTAGAGGTTTCATTATTAAATACAAAAAAATGAAGAGTTTGCAAGATAAAAATACGTGAATTTCTAATGGAATGAAAATTATTATTTTTATCCAGCTGTAGTAACTACTTCTTGAATAGCAACAATGAAAGGGAATTTTGGAAGTAGCAGAAAAAAGCTGGTTGAGAGAAAGGAGGGAGGAAAGTTCAGAAAAGGAGAAAGATGAAGGAAGTATATATCCCCATATGTAAACAGTAATGAGCCTTCAATTTAAGCTCCATCAAGGGTGAAAATTTTTCACAGATCTTTTAAGAGACCATCCTTTATGCAGCATCACATATCACTGTAATGAATAAAAAAATTAACAAGATACATCAGCAATTGATTTAAGACAACATTTATGTCTAGTCTGACTTCTTTTCAGTGCCATAGTTAAATTGATCTAATATCTGGGACTTTCTATATATTTAGGATAATACACAGAGTAACCTTGTTCACTTGTGCTGAGTGGAAAAAAATTAGAAAAAGTTTCTGCAACTGGAATGAATAGACATCTAATGTTTCTTGCTTTTTAAGCTTTTGTACTGTTTAACAAAATCAAGAGAACAAAATTTGTCTTGAAATTTTGATATACACCTCACAGTACAAGGGCTGCAGCTCATAAAGAAATCCTGATTGAAAGATTTATCTTCTGGAAGAAATCCATGTGGATAAAGTGGCTAGATAAGAGAGGATGGAATAGCACACAGTAGAAATAAGTTCTTATGCTTTTTGCAAATGGCATTCTTTTGTTCATTGTGTAAAATATTCTAATAGAAAGGTTCAGTGTACATATTAATTGATGAGATTCAGGAGCACCAGATATGAAGCCCACACACATTACCTCTGATTGGCTCAGAAATCAAGTTTAATGGAGTATAAAAAAAAATAATATAATGCTTTCTTTCTGGGTCATCTGAGGAACACCTGGATAGCACTCAACTGGGAATGCGTGCAGAAAAATAACAGGCTTGCCTCTGTGGGGTGTTGTCCCAATAGGTAGCACATTAGGAAGTAGGTCCGTTGCATAAGAACAACAGGATTGGGTCCCATTGCTATTTTTATCCTTGAAGAAAAGTTTGTTTGTTTATTATATTAGTTAAAAAGCAGGTTGGCTTTTGGGTGAGGAAGCCCTTTTTAGCTCCATGTAGCTGAAAGCACTGTCAAACTTGAATAGTTAATCTAATAAAAAACATTATTTCTTCCTACAAATCGTCCTCAAGGTGATGAAAATATGTCTTCTGTTAAATCCTAGTGTGGACTTGGTTCAGGAAAGTGCTTAGGTTTGCAGTGAAATTTGTCTCTTTCAAACACCTAATGTCATGACTCTCTTTAAGCAAATACACGTTATATTCATTGATTTCACAAAGAGAAACACGGGATCCAAAATAAGCATCTGCTGAAGTGCTTTCCTGCTGAGAGATGCTTTCCAGAAGTGGAGCAATGATAATCACAATCATATTAATCTGAACACAGCTATCTTACAAACACATAAATTCCTTTATTATTTCATCTCTCTGATTACCAATAGTCCTGAAAATTATTGCCGCTTTTTATCAGTTTGACCTGTATTTCACATGTATATAAAGCTTACCATGGCAGCCTTGATAATCCCTTTTACAGTGTCTGACAGGGTTCACTTGTGAAAGTTGGAATAAACAGAAATTTGGTTAGTACAGGAAGGCTAGGAAGTGTTTACATGACCTGCAATTGTGGTCATCTGTATCCAGCCAAAGGACAACCTCTAATTTTCTAGTTTATGTAATTGAATTTTTAAACTGGTGCATGGTAAAAAGCCTTTTTTTTTTTTTCCTGAGAGAAACAAACTAATTATAAAGTATGCAGGCTGCAACATTTAAATAAACAAATAGTGGTCTATTCTTGATATTTCCTCTTCTGGAAAAAAAAAAAAATAAATCCACAAACGAAACCAAACACGTATCCCCCCCAAACCTGTAGGAAAGACTTGAATGATTTACAAAGAAATTACTTCCTACAGTCAAAATTGCCTTGCTATTTAGTCAAGAAATTTGGGTCTAGAAGACATACTAATGATTTTAAAAGACAACCAGATGCATGTTTTGGTTTACACTTTCTGTTTTTTTTCTCATTTCAGTAGTTGTAGCATATATTCTCTTCATATGAACAGTTAATGACTAACAAGCATCTGAGAAACTGAAAGGCAGTCCTGGCTTGGAACACTGTCAAGGAAAAGAAGTGACCCAGGTACGTTGCCTTCTCTTAAAACACACTTTGCTGATGAGTCTCATCTAAAACAAAGGAGAAAGAAAAGCTATTTGTGGTAACATCTATAAAATATTAAGAGCTCTCCGGATCTCACAAAGAAATGAGCTGTGCTTCAAGGACTCTGCAAACTGAAATCAACCACAGAAAAACAAAAAAGCTAGAAGGAAGTAACAAAGGCCTGGGGATTAATTCTGTCTTGCTTGGCACTATATATAACAAAATGCACTAGAGCAAGCAACTTCAGTAAGTAATGACATTTTACCTCTAATGCTAAAAATTAAGCAACAATTCCCAACCCTTTTCCTTCAAAGAAAACATAACCACTGCATTGCGAATTAAAGGATGTGGTGTTTTTCCATGCCTTCTGCATTGACAGAGGGTGCTTCATTATGAACTGATTTTATGGTACCCAGATCTACCATCCTTTAAACTGTGTGTAGGAGGTGTCTTCAGACACAAGGAGCCCTCACAGGCCCCTAAGGGCCTTCTTTATTGACCTCTCAGGCCTCTGTCTCTTTCGTAGACAGTCAGGCTGTTCTAGGATGCTTTTTGTTGGAGCATTAATGCACAGAAGTAGCCACATGGGCATAATTTTTTAAGTGTGATTTAGAGGTTGGGATGGGAAATACCGCCAGCTATACTCTACTTCAAACCCAGTCTAGGTCAATATCAACTTTTGTAATTGGAAAACCTCAGTCAACCTGACTGGTAGAGGCATGATATAGATATACTGCTTCCCAGCTCTCTGTGTCCCACCCTTCCTTGGTATACCCCGTCCCAGCTTCCCCACTGGCATTAGTGGAGCAGACCACTGGGCTCTTGTTTTGTGCCAGAAGTGTCTGGACATGTGGAAAAAGAAAGAAAGAAAACTTTCACTTACCCTCTCTCTTTAGGTGCTGTTGCAAACATTCATAGGAAGGCTGGATTCAAAGAAGCCATAAGGTTTCGTTTCAGTGACCCACTAAATGATGCCATTAGGGGTATGATTTATCATGCTCCTAATGATAAATGCCATGAATGCATTTATCAAGGACATAAAATCATGCATTGGCTCTACCACAAACAGTGTAGGGAACAGAGGAACATGATCAGAACTGGTTACCATACAAATAACCATCTGGGCCTAACTTACAGTAGATAAACTCTGATAAGAGAAAGTGATTTGAACCATAGAGTCTAAAATGTCACAGTATTCAATTTCATACTCTTGAACATAGGTGTGCATTTGGATGCTTATCTCTATGTGCACTGATATGTTGTCTCCTGTAATTCACATGGGGATCAATATAAAGTCTACTAAAATCAAAAGGAGTCATTGTATTGTTTTCATTGATGTACAAATCAGACCTCCAAAGAACAACAGTGAGGTGAATTTTTGAAGTTCCGAACTGTGTCTCATTTTGGGCAATCATTTAGAAGCAAAAGTGTTTCTCCCATTTTCACTGAAGCCTGCTTTTTTGTGAATTCTAGAAATCATTCTGAGGTCCTGGGAGAAATGGTACAATTTGGGATTCGGTTCATTTTCACTATGCCTGGACTGACTTGTATCAAAGTTATCCTTCATTTTATAGCATTTCTGTTTACAGGTTGTCAAACTTGCCATTGAAATTATCCTGGCTTTATTTGAAAAATTCTCAGGTATTTGATAAACCTGACCCTGTGGAAATATCTGTGAAGTCTTTTAAATAATTTACTGAAAAAAAAAAGCAGGTCCATTTGCATCCTCAGGCTAATTTGCCTGCTATTACAGATGAGAAGGTTTCTGCCATATATCGATCAGGAAATAAAGGAACTAGGATAAGTAAGTGCATAAAAAAGGAGTAGAAATAAATAAGTAATTATTAAAAATATAGGAATGGAAAACGGCAGGCTTTGATCTAGAGAACTAATGTAATTATCTGATAATTTTAAAGAGGAGATAAGACTGAAAATACAGGAAGTAACAGGAACTGTGGCTTAGGTCCTCAGAGATACTTAAGCATCTAAGTCTGGGGGGGGGCTCTTTATCAGGGAATGTAGTGATATGATGACAGATAATGGTTTTAAATTGGAAGAGGGGAGATTTATATTAGACACTAGGAAGAAATTCTTTACTGTGGGGTCAGTGAGACACCGGAACAGGTTGCCCAGAGAAGCTGTGGATGCCCCATCCCTGGAAGTGTTCAAGGCCAGGGTGGACGGGTGAGTCCCTGCCCATGGCAGGGGGTTTGGAACTCAATGATCTTTAAGGCTCCTTCTAACTCTAACCATTCTATGATTCTAAGTCAGCTGCACTGTAGTCTTTACCTATGTATTTGTCTAAGATATCTGTTTTTCCACTGATGTGCAGGTAGAGCAGGGTAATTGGCTCATCAAAGCCCAGAGCTCTACCTTAAACAAAAGTCTCACTGATTCTGAGGCAGCCTTCTTACAAAAAGAGGAACTTTAATAAATTGCAATGGTTCCCAATTCTTCTACAATACTCAGAGACTTAGAAAATTGGGGTTCATTGTATGCTTCCTAAACCTTCTTCTGGTGGAGTGTCTGATGAAAGAATCCTCAGCTGAGGATCAAGTCCACGCTGCATCACAATGCTCTGATGTGACTTCCATCTCATCCCATGTGGACCACTCTAGATACTGGACAGTATTGTATACATTTTGAAATACACATTGACACATGTTTCTCATCAATCAACTGCTAAAACACCAAGCCCACATCCCTTTATTCTCCATTTCCACATTCTCCACTGGGATTGGGCTACTTATCAGATATCTATCTCTCCTACTACTGTTGGAGGGGATCCTGGAAATACAATAAGGTCCAAGAACCTGGTAGCAGCACCCTTGAAATTTACCCACTGAAATGTCTACATGCTTTTAAGGAGCTTATCTGTGTGCATTTAACTTGAGATAAATATTTGGGAAAAAACAAAACAAAACAAAACAAAACAGGGAAGATTTTTTCCTTCAAAAAGCTTTTAAGATATGAAATTATGCAACCATAAGAAAGGTAAATTTACAGAGCTCATAGCTGCAGTCCCTGCTGCAGAAAGCCAAGATACAGTCTGAAAAAGACTGGATAAACTAGTACTTGTTCTAATGGTAAATTAATAGAATATTAAGTGGTATAAAAAGAGAATGTAGATCATGAAGGTCCTTATCAGTTTGTCACTGTTGCTAACAGAGTAAAATCCAAAGGGAAGTAATTTGGAATTCTCCTGAGCAAGAAATGAGTAAAACCTGCAGAACAGCTTTATAAAAGCAGACAAGGGACTATAAGTTACAACTGGAGGTCACTGTGACTGAAGCTGGAAGAAATCCATTTAATGCAGGAAGACCTTATTTGTGCACCAAGATATAGAAGAACACACAGCTGGAGACCAGAAAGAAATGGCATTTGTGCATACACCACGCTGTATAACTGGTCGATCTGTGGAAGTCATCATCATTACCATTCTGCTTCGTCTGACATTGGCTATCACCAGAGGCAGGATGCTGAAGAGAGTTTGGTTCCCTCGGATGTGGTCTCAAATCTAATGGCTCTCAGGTTCCCAGGGAGAAGCAGAAAAGCTCTTTCAACATAAGAAGAGCTGCTGGTGAGAAAGTGACTCTATCTGCGTCTAAACCATGTTTTTATTCCATGCCTCCTTAGCCAAAATGTTATTTAGCAGCACATTTCTGTGTAAACAGGTCTAATGAATATGATAAATTAATTGGTAAAATTGGAAGAGGGGAGGGAAAAAAAGCTGGTGATACTGAGAGTCCTCTTCCATTTAAAACTACATCTTAGAATTCAGCATCAACAGTCATAGATGGCCTTAGATTGAGCAATGTTGATCAACAGCATTGAGGAACCAGTTAGCTACAGGAAGGATTTAATCCATTACACTATTACACTTGAGTTGTGGGGTTTTTGCTTGACTGAAGTGCTTGCTTATTTTCTTAAGGAAAAAAGTCTGCTTTTTAAATGAAAACACATTACCAATTTTTCATTGAAGGAGCTGGTAATTCAGAAGTGCACAACAAAAGGGAATATCAGAGATATGCTTTATCTATGCAGCAGGCAAAAGGAAGCAGTGTGGAAGAGATAACTATCAAACTTGCCTAATACACAGCTGTATTGAAAACAACAGGGTTGCACCAAACATGATTCTGGCTTCTTATGCCTCTGACAAAGGTCTCTGTCTTTGAGACTGTGCTGCTTCTGCTGACTGTGGTTACTACTGAGACTCCAGCAATATTATATATCAAACGTGGGACTTTTTTTCCACTGCTCTGTCAGAATTTCTCTGATTTCCGGAGGCTATTACAAAATAAGCTGCATTCATCAGTGCTGCGTACCTGTTGTTGATGTTAGCATCCTGAAGGAGATAAAAAAAAAAGAAAGAAAAAAAGCTGCTACTTTGTCTTTGAAGTGGCCAGGCTGCAAGGGGAAGTAGTTAATTCCCCATGGGTAGGCACAAACATTCCTTCACTTGTGACATGTGTAAAGGTTGCTGTTCAGAGCAGACTCTTTTCAGGACCCATTTCTTCTGGGCACTTACATTTCTAAACCCCTCAAGAGGGCCGTGCTTGTGAAAAAGAGAGTGGAAGCTCTGGTCTTCTGGTCTAAGATTACACCAGCATTTTTGTGAACAAACTTTGGATCAATCCAGAGTTGGAAGTGAACATGAAAAGTGTCAGGAACTCTTTTATAAGTCTTTTTGTGGTGCATCTGATTGACCCACATTACGACGTACAATAGCATGAAAGGGTGTTAGCAATCAGTGCTAATGAATACATGTACCTACCTGATTCATATACTGGGCATTACCCCTCACTAATGCTTTTGTTTTGCATTCATTAAAATTCCCATCATGACACAAAATGCTGAACATTTACTATAACAAAAACAAAAGCAAACAAAAAAATGAGACACATTTATTGCAAATTTCAGTCAAAAAAGATATAAATAAGGAAATCACATAGCACAGGCACATTGTCCCAATCCCACTCTACTTTAGTTCATTAATTAATGTTTTCAGAAAAGATATTTACAGTGAGACCTCAGGCAAATACTCAGAGCTTGTGGCATAATCCTTCTCTGTCCTCCTCTCTTCCCCTTCCCCCACCTGCAAAGGAGACTGGTTACTCATTCTTTTTTTTTTCTTTAGAGTCCAGGAAGAACTTAGAGAATTTCAGTCTTCATGATTTAGATTTATATAAGCTATTTAATATATCTCCGTCTCAAACAAACTTCTTGTAGAGCTAAAATTTATTGACATTTGCTTGCTGAATTTTGGTAGAATCATTATTAAAGTGGTCTTATTAAATACAAGATCCTAGCAAAAATCTGTGTATATAAATATGTATCTAAGTTACAAAAAGCTGGTATTATATTTTTTGCGACAAGATTTTGCTTGAAAAATTTGTCTGGATGTAAAAAACACCAGAAGATTTCATTCCATAACAATTGAATTATCTGTCTGAGATGTTTCTAGTACAAGCTATCACAATTATATGCCACAGATGTGTTTATATTTTGAAAAAAAATGTTAATTTGAATATTACATTGTATTCTGTTAAACAAGAAAATATGTAACAGAATCCATTCCTTACTACATGAAAAAAAATGTTAGATGATGAAGCATTTACAACAAGACCCTTTGGAGATTACAAGAGAAAAAATACATGGAAGAGTTTTAAATAAAAGCCCTTTGGGTCCTGCTTCTTAAATATAAGGGCTTGAAGATATATTATGAAAGCCCTATTTTTACTGATGAAGATTTCATGTAAATTCTTACAGATCACCATATGTTGTATTGGAGTGGTATAACGCATCTACTGAAAAGGAAAGGAGAAAAAGTTTTGGAAAGGCACTTACTGAGGTATCAAAAAAAGGTTTGGGAAATGCAAAATAGACATGTACAGTGACAGGCTTCTCTGCATGTAAGACACTATCTCAAAGCAGACTGAAAAAATAAGTTTTTCTGCACCTCTCTATATTTCTATGTCACTTCCTGCTAAGGAGTTATGATTGATGTAATTATTTCTGAGAAGTTCAGGAACGGAGGAACCTGGAGTATAAAGAGAAGTGGATGGCCAGCTATGCTCAGGAACATGAATGTGTGGCTATGTGTCTTTCCCAAGCTTGGATTTCTGACTACAGGTGCATCTTTCCAACCTGTTAGGAAAAACCAGGGAACTAGAGTGGTTTTTTTCTCACTGGAAAATTAAAAAGAAAAAAAACCTAAAAATAATAAAAAAAGAAGAACCCCCTTCTCCCCATGTTCTACTCTGCTGCTCAGTGCTGTGAGAGCATTAGCACTTCTGTAAGCATGTTTGGGCTAAACCAAAGGAAGGGGAGCTGTTACTTCTCTTTGCTCAGCTATCATGAGATCTGTTTGCTGAGGTGAAGTCTAGCAGACTGAGACCACCAGGGCTTTAGGTAAAGAAATTATTAGTTTGAGGATTAGTCTGGGGACTCCTTCTGGGCATAGGTCTAGGAGTCATGCTGCTCACACCTCCCAAGACAGCAGCTATTGTGGGGGTGCATCAAAGCAGGTATAAATTTACTAGAGAAGACACGAACATCATAGACATAAAGAGTCATAAGGCATGAAGGAACAGTCTCTTGAGCATGTGCTCCAAAATTAGGCCTATGTGTCCCTTCAGGAAACTGGACCTAGATCCATGAGGTAAATGTAGTTTCCCTTGTGGATTACAGATCTGAACTGCAATCATTCTGCTTTACGTATAGAAAGTTCCACAGTTTAATTAAAACCAGCATGCTCTTTATCCAGGTAAGCTCCATGAGATGGGGGTCCCATGTGACTGTTTTTGTTTTTTTCTGTAACAATTAATCCTATTCAGTCAACATAACTAATTCTATGCAAATCTCACTTTCCAGACAGTTCACCAGAATTAAAAGCAACTTCTGTTTGTTTGTTTGTTTGTTTGGATTTTTTTTAAGACTTTCTCTGTAACTCATATACTCAGCCCTCTGATTGTAGCAATGTATACAGCTCATGCAGCCAAGTAAGACACGCTGGTTGGTACAATTCAGCTTCAATCCCATTTGGTGGTGTAATATTATTCAGTACTTCAGCTGTGCTTTTATGCTCCTGTCATAGCTTTATGAATATTTGCCACTCATCATAATGCTTCAGTTCCCTCATTTCATAGGTGGGGAAAGAGAAGTGCAGAAAGCAAAGTTGCCTGGTTTGCCCAAGCCTATGATAAGTTGGCAATGCAGGAAAAGAGAATTCATGCATTCCGATTCTTAGCACTGTGCTCCAAGTACTCGTAAATACCCACATAAATCAGGTTAATGCTGGAAACATAGTAATAATTACCATGAGAAGGGAAATGCATAGAGGTTTTTTGCCAGATTTCCCAAAGCACAGAAGTAGTCAAAAATTCTAGTGGAGTAATTGCCTACTATTGAATGCGACATAATTCCAGATAAACACCTAGCAATGTATTTTATTATATAACTTTTCTAGAAGTACAAATATTGGATTCTGTCTGTTCCAGCTAAAGTGCAGACACAGTAGTGGTGTCAGATCAAGGCTGTCCTTCAGTCTTTGCCATCATTCTGTACAAATGGGGTTTGTTTGACGGTGAAAAGAAAGAAAACAAACAGAAACCCCAAACCAAGAAACCCCAAACAAACAAAAAAAGAAGTTTGTTTCCTGAAGAAGAGTAAAAATAGACTGCAGCTGATCCCCACTAATTACTCTTGTTGAAAGCTTGGCTTTTTAAAGTTACTTTTAAAAAAAGGGTTTTGCTGAAGGGAAACTACCACATTCTGCGTGACGACGGGGAAGCCCAGATTTAGGCATGCTACATTTTGGACCTCACCCAAATGATCTGCTTCTCATTCTTGTTTACTTCATTTCATGATATGATTCAGCTCATTAAACATTTCAGACTCAAATTGGGTCCAAGAGAAAGTGTTTCCACCCTGCCAAGGAACCCTGAGATGGAGTTCTATTATCCGCCACACTCCTAAACAGGGATTTCCTCCTACTTGATTCTGAGTAATAATTTGGAAATGAGACCTTGCTATTCCCTCTGAATGACTGGACCCAGCTTGTAGTTCAGGATGAACCACTTGCACAGTAGGTACACTGAGGAGAGAGCAAATTGTGCTGAAATTTTGTGTACTACTCCTTTTGTAGCTGGAGTGTATATTTTCCATTCACTTCATTTGCTTCTTCAGCATCAATTCAGCCTTCCAGCAAACCACACCCTTGTCAAAAATTATTGCAGGAAGAAGAGGCTGAGCAAGCACGGCCACTCATTTCTCTCAGCGCAAACTGCCTCAGATCAGCCTTCAAAGGATGCTCTCATAAAGAAAACTAGAGTTTTTGTCATTTTTTGATTTCTTAGTGAGAAAGTTACTGCACCTGCCATGTGATGACAATCACACCAAGCTCCTGTAGTTTCTAGCCTTCTCCAAGCAAAGTTTTCACAGACTGTCTCTGGAATTCCTCCACTCACCTCTCCCGGTTTCCTTCTGCTTCCACATGGAAGACTGGTAGCTCCTGAGATCAATCACCTGAAAAAAGGAACAGTAGCCCAAAGGCTTCCATTTCAAAATGAAATTGGCCAAATTGAACTAGCTCAGGGTTGCCTGATATTCTTTGTGAATACAATTTCCACTACAGAGGCTGAACTGACTTCTGTGGAAGATATCTTTGAAGGTTGCATTAGAAATTCTCTAATTCTACCTGTTCTGTATTGCAAGGGCCATAGAGCCAGGGTTTGGGCCAAAAACTATGCTCATAAAATTCTCTTTAAGTACTATATCCAGTAACAAAGAATTATAACAGGATGGGGTCTGGAAAGAAATCAATCACTGTTGTCAAAGACCAGGCATCTTTTCCCTTATGAACAATCTGATTGAATATATTTCACATGTATAATAGCTTACCAAAAAATAATGATGGTCACAATATTTGCTAGAAGATTCAGAGCAAGTGGAAGCCAGTTCATAAGCAAGCATCTAGATTTTTTAAAGGTTCAAATGTCTGGAGGCTGTCACAGAGAAAAGAAAAAAAATAAAAAAGAGACAGCTCATATTTGAATGCCCACATAGGTATTTAAGGCCAGAAACAAAAAGGGATTTACAAATCGGGGTGTTGAACATAGCAATGTCTATAAGTTTCATGGACAGAACTGAAAATACCAAACTAAGCACCTAGGAGCTAAGAACCGTGAGCAGCAGAGAGTTAGGCTCCTAGAAGCCTAGGTGAGGCACCTTCTACTATGAGTAGGAACTGGTAAAGGAGCATGTTTGAAACTGTAGATGGAAATTTTATTTTGAGGACTCAAGGATTTCACACTGGCCGGAAATGTATGTTCTGCAAGAGGCAACTCAGACCAACTATATTTGTATTTACAGGCAATTGACAGTTTTTTCTTTGAACATATAGGTGAAGGAGGTGAAAGCCTATCTGTTAGGGCCATGAAATGAACACTTGGAACACAGGCAATGAAACTACTGAGTGCGTCTACATTGCTAAATGAAAGAGGGTCAGGGAGAAGGCTGATTACTGAAACTTTGATTTCCCAATGTTTAATTATTATCTCTTTCTCTCTGGCTCTGTGCTAGACCTCTCCATCAAGATTTCTCCAATATCTATCTGCCTGAAGGAGTCTAGCTCTTGGAAGCAAGCCAGCACCTTGGCATTCTCTTTTATTTTTCAGTAGAGCTGGTGTGATTAGTGTAAGCGGTTGTTTTAAGTGAAATAGATCACCTCTGAAGGATTTGTGTGTATGCTCTGTTGCCTTTATCTAAACTCAGGCGAGCACCTGGCTTCAAAAAAGATGAGTTCATCTCTTTCTCATCAGAGCTAGATGCCTAAAATTTAAGTAAGCCTGCATCTTATTCTGTCAGACTAGATGCTAGACTTAAATAAAAAGACTTGTTACTTTCTATTTCACACACTGAGCATATGTAGTGAAAACAAAATAATAGCAGTAGGCAAAAGGGATATGTATGCAGTTGGTATATAATTGCTAAAGGTAGGATAGAAAGAAACTAGAGGAAGGGGAAAATATATTTATGTTCTAGATCCATGAAGGAAAAGCTTTCCTGAGAGGTTCCTGTACCTGGGATCCAGTAAGACAGACTGGAGACTGAGCACCGAAGCAGCAGCTCTTGGCAGTCCTGCCCTGGGAGGCCCAGGGACCAGCTTTCTCCCACCTCTGCAGAGTGACTAGAGGGAAGTGTTTTCACAGCTTAGTTCCTCTCCTGCACAGAGGAGATTATAATGTTACCTTTATCTGCTCTGCTTGTTTGTTTAGAGCAGAGTCTAATGCTTGTGAACCAAGGTACAGAGCTGAACACGCTATGGCCCAGGTCCTGTAAAGAAAATCAGTTATTTCCAGCAAAATCCTGGCAAAGGAGTGGTACGTATTTCATAGAATCTTAGAATCGTGGAATCATTCAGGTTGGAAAAGGCCCTTGGGATCACTGAGTCCAACCATCAGCCCTACTCTACAAAGTTCTCCCCTACACGATACCCCCCAACACCACATCTAAACGACTCTTAAACATATTCAGGGGTAGTGACTCAACCAACCACCTCACTGGGCAGCCTATTCCAGTGTCCGACCACTCTTTCTGTGAAGAATTGTTTCCTAACGTCCAGTCGAAACCTACCCTGTTGCAGCTTGAAGCCATTCCCTCTTGTTCTATTGCTAATTACCTGTGAGAAGACACCAGCACCAACCTTTCTTCACCAATCTCTGTTTCTTCATTCAGAGCATAATTTTGCAAGGCAGGTGGGGATCATTGTCTTTTTACCTGTGCCTGCAACCGAGAACTGGAAACTCAAGAGTGTGCAGTGCTTTGAGGTAGTGCCTGATTCCTGCAAGTTATGTCTTGCATCCTTTTCACAGAAATCTTTTCAGGGGAAAGCGATTTTAGTTATCAAACTTAAAGCAGTGACGTGTCCATGTAAAGAATATGCAGTAACAGGTGTCAGAAGAGCTTCTCTGTTGTTTACGCTGAAGTCAGTTGTAGCTGAGGGCTGCTATATACCACCAAAATGTCAGCAGAGCTACAGTGAAAAATTCCCTTGACTGCAGTACCTCTTATTCATGGGAATCTTTCCAGGGTAAGCAGGGAAACATTTTTCTACTTTATCTTAGTTTGCTCAAGGAACTGAAATCATCCAGGATTGAGTCACATGCCGTTTGCAGAGCCCCTGACTACGGCAGAGCAAATTCTAAGAAATCCTTTATTCAGAGTGTCCTCCGGTTCGGCAAAGCCCTGGAATTTGGGTGACCACAGGAAGCAGTTGAGAGGTTTTCCAGCCTGACCGTATCAGCCGTCTCACCACAAGAACTTCCTATTTTGGCTGAGTCCCTTCAATCAATTTGAGGCTGCTCTGTATGATCAATAGGAGGGAGTTTAAGGACGGCTTGTTTGCCTTATGTTTGTGAAGTGGTTCTTGTTCCCTGGCTTCTCTTTCTTACGGCAGAACTACTCCTGTTTGCTTTAAGGCTTTAAATCATTGCTAATTTTTTACAAAGAGAAACAGAGAGTAAAAGGCGTATAAAACATTTTATGCGAAGTCTCTTGAAAAGTTATCAGTAAACTAACCAACACAGAACAGAAAAAGACTTATGAGATAAATGAGGCAGTAAGTATAAGATAGAAGATGACTTTATAGGTAAACTGCACCTAAGTAATAATGTAACATATAATATCCAAAATACATATATTAAAAATATCTATAAATTCAATTGAAATGGAAATGTACATGCAACTGCAAAACTTACAACACAGACTGTTAATATAAATATGATATTTAGATATGGGAAAATAAAAATAATAAACCCCTAAGTACTACTTGCTTTCATGCAGCCCTTATAAAGTTTCATTATCATAGGGGGAAAACAACAGTCACAGTACAAAGCCATTAGTGTCTCATGAAAATAAGCTAGTGAAAGCTACCTCAGAAACTGAAAGAGATTTGCATTCATGGTTTTCTAGAAATGTGGGTAAATGAATGATTTCAGTTACTGGAAAATAATATTTGCATTAGATAGCTTAACATTTGAATAGGGCAAAAGGAGTGCATCTTATCTGTATCAGATCACTGCATCCTATCTCAAAAACAACTATGAATTTGTTGATTTTCTTTCACAGAGAAGCTCTTCTTTTTCAAGTAGGGGTACTGTAGAACAAATGTTTAATTGTTTTGCGCAGCCCATGATCTTTTAATCTCAAACTCGGCACAGCCATATAACACTGCTTAGTGGGGGAAAACAGAGATTTGTTTGATTGAAATAAATGTCTGATCCCTAATAGGACGTGTGGACTACCTGGAATACAGTGACTATCTTGTTCAAAAGTTATGCACATTAGTATTAGGCAATTTAGTTGTAAGATTTTTGGAGTAGGAACATTTTTTTCATTAGCTGCTTTTTAGGAAATCTAGCGCTAAAAAGGCTTAATTACAAAATATGAAAACACATTTTATTTAGTTTTTTTACATTAGAGTAGGACATTAAACCATGACAACTAATATCCTTCCTCCAGCACAGAGGAAGGATATTAACAAGGAGGACCTATGTTGGTTTAGTTCTTTTAATATACCTACCTATACGTACAGTATTAGAAGTAAAAATGTATTCCTTCTTTCCTTGGTGATTGGTTTCCAAAACTTGGAAAGAAGATTATTATCCATGAAAGGATATTTGTTCAGGGGGGTGTTTAGCTGCTTAACAAATATGAACCAAATCCCACTCTGAAACACAACTAATTCTTGATAAGGCCCAGAAGCAAAATCCATAGCTAAGGAAGTCCTAAAAGGCTACTTGATGGGAAAACACAGACTTTCCCAATCTAAAAAGGGTGAAGAGCAGAATCAGCCATCTGGCTTAGCTTCATGGTTTCACATTCACCAGCGTTACAGGCCTGTATGAAAATCATGTGAGACAATATCATAAAACATATATCATAGATCAGAAGAATTACTCTGAAAAATATAATTTAATCTTAGAAGCAACAGTGATAAACAGTGATTACTGCTTCAGTGAATAAGGTTCCAAAAGAGTTCAACCCTCCTCCACTACTATACTTTGTGCAAAGATCAGTTGTGACATCTCAAATGGACACAAATGAAAGATGCAGAGGTAAGAGAGTTTGCAAAAGATGTTAAGATGTCCAGAAAGTGCCCTAAATTATTATGGTTTTTGCTTTCTATTTGACTCCCAGGTGTGCTAGTACCCCTTTGCTCAATGTTGGTTGCATAAAGAAGCTTTGAAAGATATGTGTGAATAGTTCCATGAGAATACTTCTGAAAAGGAGATCCTTCTTGTACAACACAAAGCTACATTAAGAAGTCTTCTTGTTCTGGTCCTATCATAAAGCTTCCAAAACTGGTGGAACAAGAGCTGTGTTCTGTTATTCCCAGGACACACCTTGCTAGGTAGCTTATTGCTCTCTCATGTGGCTCTCACTGTCCTCTTTTGCTCCAGGCTGGCCCCATGGCACAGCTCTTTTGTCTCCCCTAGCTTTGTCCAATAAAATTAAACTGATTTTCAGGTTTCAGGCCAAACCATTTTGAAGCTTTGGCAAGTGAAAAGAGAGAAAACAGAAAAAATGTTCATGTGAGATCACTTCAGTTTGAACCCTCACATTGACAGAAATGCTTTGCTTCATTTACCTCAAACTGACCGGATAATTTTTATTCTGGCATATGATCACACCTGTGGCATTTCAGAGGGATTTTCTTAGGCTTGATGATGTTACCACAGGTCAAAATCTGGCTTATAAAAAGAGGCTGGAAGAGAATTAAAACTATGGAGTAGCTATTTTGTTTCCCATACATAACTATGGAGACAAGTTATCCTCCAAAACCAGCTTTGCTTCTGAAAACAAAGTTTGTCATCAAGAAAATAGCTGATGAGAAATGCAGCATTACTCTCTGAGTCACTGGCATTTGCCATATTTCCTCAGTGCAGTTCACTATGAAAAACTCTGAGTTAGAGTCATAGCTAAAGCTGAAAGTGATAGTGAGAGATACACCCAAAAAATTTCTGCATTGAGAAGAGGAAAAGAAACTCTGGAGACTTCACTAACATAACATGCATTGCTTATTTGCTAACCTTTAGCATAGGAAAAGATATGGAAAATATGAAACCATAACAAGGAAAGTATTTGTCTTATATCAGACTTTAAAAATTCAGTTGGACATGAGGTTTTTAAATGATACTGACAGAAATTTATAGCACTATAGAATTGAGACCTGGATCAGCGTTTCGTTCATAGTGAAGTTACAGAATTTATTCTTCAAATATTTACATTATTCTGCTGAGCAAATTTTATTAAAGTTCACAATTGCCGTACACATCATGGCTTACTCTGGCTCCTTGAAATAAGGTCATTATGTCTTAATCGTTTAACACACCCTCCCTCCTGCATATGTACATATAAATATACTTACTTTTTTTTCTTTTTTTTTTTTTTTTTTTTTTTTTTTTTTTTTTTTAACAGCGACAAGCACTCACTATTACATGGGGAATACTTGGCTCTCTCTTGCAGCTTTGCATAGCTGTAAGGAAGCAAGGCTTTCCCTGCAGTTTAATGACACCTTTCTTTTCTCACTTACACTTCAAGACTTCCACATGCTGGCAATTGCATTTCCAGCTAAATTCAGACATATAGAATCCTCTTTTTCCCTGGACAGACCATAAGCCTCTTCCAGGGTGTTTCTGGTATTATGGCTGCATTCCTTTATTTTAATGTCAAGGCTAAGTGGGCTACAGCCAAGAAACAAAATTATAACAAAGTCCCTGCGTTGCCGCCAGATCATCTAAGCCAATGACTGAAATACAATTAAAATTAATTTTCCTTCTTTCTGTGCAACTGCAGTGGACATGGTGTGCAGCTGTTGTGATCTGGTTTATGGGCTATCATTCCCACCTCACTTAACTCTTACTGGTGCATTTTGAAAGTGAAATAGTAGACGTTCTTTCTGCCTGTTTAACGGAAGTTGTATTCTCCAGATTTCACATAATAATTTTCCTTCTTTATAAAGTGTCACGATTATTCAGGGTTCTTTTCAAAATAAGTAAAAGGTAAAGTGACTGGATTCTGTGCACCATTATGTGGTGTAAATCTGGAATAGTTCTACAGATTTCACAGGGAGGAGGCTGGATATGAATCAACATAACAAAACAAAATATAGACTAAAATCCATTCACTATTCACACTTCAAAATACTATACTCACATTTAATGGATTTTTTTGTCAGCGTTCTTGTGGGTCTTCTTATGTGGGCATTGAGATTATTTTGCAAAAATGTTGTTATATAGTAACAAATGAAGAAAGAATATATCCTTTGGTCTTCAAATTGTGCCTGAATTATACTATTTTTTTTTTTTCCTAGGTAAGTGTTAATAGAAAAAAACCCCAAACTAACCACAATTCTGCCCTCTAGTAATGATATGTGGAGATCTGGATGTAGCATTTCCTCAAGAATTGCTTTTTATGATAAACAAGCTCTGAATCACCCTCAACACTGGAGCAGGAGTCATGTAGTAAATATATGCTCATAGGGCAAAAATTACTTGTTCCATACCAGTTTTTTCTTCTGATGATTTCATAGGTTTCCACACAGAAACATTTGATTATATAGAACATAAACCATTTTCTGATGGAACTTTTAAAATTCAAATGGATTTAAATAATGAAGTATGCTTTTAGTCTGGACATTCAGTGATTTTGTACCTGCATATGCACTATATTACGTTCATTATGCATGTTCTCTGCTGCATGCAAATCAGTCAGTATACTAATTTAGAAACTATAAATTGTATATCTATAAATGAATGATACAATGACTGAGATCTACCTTTACACATGAAGCTGTATTATGGAAGGGACATTGATGAGTGTATTAATGCATCCTGATATGTCAGGGAATTCTTTTGTTTAGGATTTTTCTTTAAATAATGATCCAGATTTACTTTTATCCTGAATAGTATCTTATTTAGTCCAATATAAATCACACAGGTTTGTTAAGATATGATTATATATTGGATCTTATGTCTCAGTCACATGGAATAGTATCATACTTGCCAATTGTTCATTTGAGATTTAAGAGATTTCATTTGCTTCCAAACTAAGAAAGCACGCACCTAAGCGGAGATACACATAATATGTTCTGCTATGTATTCTGTCACACACAATACTGAGTGAAAAAACACAAAAAAATAATGTAAAACTTCTCTATCGTACATGTACAATTCTGTTAAATAATATCTGCATAATGGTTCAAGTGAATAGGCTTAAATTGAAATTCTTGTCCCATGTAAACTTCTAACTTTGGGGTTTCTGTCATTTTGTTTATTCTAACTGAAAAATAGAAAAATTACAAGTATTTTTCATCAGTTCTGAATATCATACTTTTCTGGTTTTTTCATCTCTGAGTAATTTTGAGAATACTTTTTAATCAAGATGCATGCTGAAGGACACTCCTTTTAATGGAAGAATCTACCTTTGCATGTCTGTGAATACAGGTAATTCAGGTATTTTGGAGTTGCAAATCTCAGTTTTGTTCAGACAGTCAGGCACCTCTGAATTCTCTCAATTTCTTAATATTAATGCCCTAACTAATAAGAAATAATCTAGGTAGTCAATTTAGACTTCTGATGTGTGTACATTTAAAGAACTCTGTGAAGCTGTTTTCCAATGGTAAGGGTCTAATCTTGCTACAATATCTGTAGGACTCTGTAGGACTTGTAGGACCTTTAGAATGAGCTTCTATCCATTGCCAAAGGACGCACTTCCCCCCATGCATTGGATGAGAATCATAGTCAAATTGTAGTCCTTACTAGCTTAAACAGTACCAGGAAATGTTCCCATGCTCTGAAACTGATTTATCCTGTTAAATAGTTGAAGTTTGGGTTGCGCCAAGAAGAGTCTCCCACACAATCTCTGCATGTTGTCTGAGAGCTGAAATCCCACCACTGAGCAGTCTACATACAGCCCCTATGGTTCTGGCAGGTGGCGAGTTCATCTGGGCGGATGTGGGCTAGTTGGTGCAAGTTGGACTCTCATGTCAAATGTTACTGAGCAAATTCTGAGTATTAGTACTAATGACAAATGACCTGAGGCTGTTAATGCTCTCATTTTTCACATGAAAACCTTTTAAATGCAAAGCAAAGCTGGTCTGGTTTTATTTGTGTGACATCCATATTGCAAATGTATTTACTCTGAATATCTTTCACCTCTCTTTCTTCTGCTTCAACAAACATCTATATTTCACAGTCTTTTCCTCAAAAAGTAAAGTTAGCATTATTTATTTATTTTTCACTTCAGATACCAGTTCATGGTTCTGAGCTTATGAACTGTGCTAGTTCTTTAATTTTATTATTAACACAGGATAATAGGATAAATCAGGTGGGAAGGGAGCTCAGAAGGTCTCTAGCCCAATTTCCTGCTCAAAGCAGGGCAGTTTTGGGGTCAGATCAAGTTGATCAGGCCTTTATCTAGTTGGGCCTTGAAAACTTCCAAAGACTGAGATGGCACAACCTCTCTAGTCAATCTGTTAGTACAGCTCTTCCTAATTTAAATACAGAATGATTTTATGTTTAGTTCAAAAACTCAAGGCAGAATCACAGGAATTCAGATTATTTCTTTGTTGGCTGAGAAGAAGAGCAAAATGTTTGCATACAAATTTTTTTGCTGTTCAGAAGCATATGTCTTTTCTTGTTTCGTTTTGTATTTAACCAGTTTCAAAACTATGTATCCCACACCTTTGGGAAAGTAGCACAAGTCATTAATTCTGCATCCACTTCCCCAAGAAAGTAGGTTCACTTTTTCTGTCCTGTTCCTAGTAATTGTGATAATACCTGCTGTCCTTTTACATGATTTGAAACTTTCTTCCCAGTACTGAATAGGTTCCTTAAGCCACGTTTTATGAAAAAGTGAAGCCATATTCTACAATCAATATGCAGTTCAAATAATTCCTGGGAAAAGTACCAAGATTTTTTTCAACAATATTAAGTGTTTACCTACTGAAAACTTACATTTTCTGTTGGTAAGAACCAAATACTGCAAATTCCAGCAACACAGGGGTTAAACAGAGTTTTGATTCAATCTTGAGTTAAAGTATATTTGTAGTTGTCATTTCAGTGATTGGAGTGATATGCTGGCTCAACAAAGTGTATGGCTTTTTTAATAGTTTTGGGAGAGTACAAAAGGTTACAGTTGTGCAGCACTAGATGCAGAAAGTAATTCAGCAAAGTCGTTAGCAAAACTGGACATGTGAGTGAACCTACATGGAACTCTGCTACATTTAGTGAAGCTATTTTAAGTTCTGTAGGAAGTTAATCCTGCTCCCACAACCTGACTAAAGACTGTAAAAATATCTTTGCCGGGAAAGGGTATCAACATTTTAATCAACTTTGTGCTGATAAAGAGAGGGAGAGGGGAGAGGTTCATTTTCATGGAATAAGGTGGAGGTGAAACAAAAAAGTCTTTGTCTTGAGAAATATTGCACCTGTATTAAGTTCACTGCTGATTCCTTAGTTGAAATTTGATTTTTTCCCTCTCCTCCCTCCCTTCATTATTTTCAGTGCTGAGGAATGTGAGGCATGTAAGCCATCCTTCTTGTCACTGACAAATTTCTTTCTTCAACTGTGAAAAAGAATAGTCCTTCCTCACCTAAGTTACCATCAGCAAGTCATCTCAGCAATGCACCTGTACCATGTAACACTATATTATATCTTCCAGGGCTTCATATTTGTGTGACAGACTTGAGAGACCCATTTCCTGTTCATCTAAAACCTATGGTTAGGGGTCCTATTCTCACTAGGAAGGTCTTTTAGGAATGTACTATAGTTTCCAAGCAATGAATCAATGGAGAAATACATTTTTATTTGATATAAAAAACTTTGTATTCATCAAAGGGAAAGGTGCAACTTCCATGGTACTCTCCTTCCCCAAATGAACCTATAGTGCCTTCAACACATTGCATAAAAATCCATTTTTCTCATTGATTTTACACTTTAATACTCAAGATTCATAGAGGGTAAGGTCAGCTCAGATAGAGATCTGAGACTTTGACAGATATTTTGGTTTCTGTGGAAACCTGCAAAAGTAGAAGATCTATCCAGGCTGGTCTGATAACCCTAAAAATCATTACAAATTGTGTAGGCAGGACGGTATGTGAAGTTGAGTAGAAACTCTTTATAAAGTCTGTGTGATTATGAGGACTCAGTCAATTATACAACATTGCAATAGGTTATCATGTACTCTCACTTTTCCTAATTTTTTCAGACCTGTTGGGCAAGTCTTCACTGTGCAATCCCTGGGTTGGCAACAGCTTGGAAAGATTTATCTTCCAGTACCACCCTCTGCTGATGTACCAACCTGATACTGAAAGAAGCCCAGCAATGTGAGTGTGGCTAGTTTGCTTCCAAATTGGATCTAGTTCAGTCAGTCATGAGTGGGAAAATCTGTGTATCTTGCTTCAAAGAACAGTTATCAATATTTCAATCTCAAACTTGCAGAGTATTTCAAATAGGATTACCCAAAAGTCTACCTGAGCCTGGTTTCATTCCTTCTGTGCAATAACAACTGCAATTATCAAATAGAGTCTATATTGATGGCATTCACAGGTGACAGCAAGGCCACAGGGGCTGTATGCATTTAAGACCCTCTGATCAGAATTTAAAATAAATTAGTGAAAATTAAGAAAATGTTCAAATTTGGCAAGACAGAATTTTAAAAAGACCAGTGCCATACGTAGGAAGCAGAAAACAAATTCTTTTTGGGAAGAAAAAATCTCTACATACTGCCATACAGGTTATACCAGTAAAATAACATCAAAAGAAGGCCTTGAGTAAAGATGAAAAATAAACTCATTATGGACCAAAAAAAGTATATAATCTGCATAAAATGCTAGAAATAATAATTCCAGTTCTACTGCACCATAATCTATTCAGCTGGGATTCCTGTGCCTTTCAACTTAGCTCTTAAAAGAAAGGTATAGCTGGTCTGACTAGAGACCAGAAGTCAACAGTCCAGAGGAGAGCAACATGAAAGATGAGAGGAAATAAGAAAAAATGACATACACTAATAGTGAAGGGCCCTAGTATTCTTTAAGATAGGGACAGCAAGTACGAAGAGGAGCCTTGTCTCAGTATGTTGTGAGATAGCAGTGATCAGTTCAGCAAATCTACAGCGGTAATAACAGGACAAAATCCATTTGACTGCTAATGAGATTTCAGCAACATATTTGAGAACTGGCATGTGGTACTAAAGAAATGGAACTACTTAGGGATTATAGTATCTCTAAAATCAAGTTGAAGGAGAATCTTTTACGTATAGAGTGTATTTAGTCCCTCAGTAATGTAGGATTAGATAAGGTTGGTTCCATGCTTTCTCAAAATTGTTTTTTCAATTTAAATGACATTGTATAAGTCTAATATTTTACTTCCCATAAATCTGTTACAACAGCCTTTATTTGTGGTAGTCTCTTTTCATTTTTTATTGGTAAGTCCCCCTATCTAGTCTCCCTTATATTGACCAATTAGCTATTGGTATCTAATATTTTCTTCTTTTTTTGTATATTGAAAAAGTAATAGTTTTCTTTAGACCTTGGCACTTCCCATTTTCCAAGACTTCTTTGAAAACATCACTGAAGTTCTAAAGAGATCCTCTTCCAGCTGTTTTAAACATCTAAGGTGTGAATTTTATAGTCTTATGACTTAAAGTGTCTAACTTTAGAGCCTGCTATTTAACATCTTGATGAAATGGAAAGAATTTCATAATTGTCCTTAGTGACAGGAACATATTACCTGTTTTTTCCTTCTAAGTCCTCCAGTATTTTCTTTTCTTCTCCCTCTCTCCCTTTTCACTTCTAATTCTGCTTTCTCTGTAAGTCAGGAGTGGTGGTGGTGTAGGGGTATTTTTAACCACACTGAAGACTGAAGGTTTAATCAAAAAAAAAAAAAAAAAGAAGAGTGGTAGTGTCTAATAGCTCTTCTTATGTCTGCAGCAGATGAATTCATGACCTCAGCTTCACTCTCACTGAAATACACAGACCTGTGGAACCAAGACACACACAGGAGGGAGGACATCTCATGAGAGGCTAATTCTAGATGCATTTGAGTGTCTGTACATTCAAACAAGTTGAACATTGGCATGAGCCAGGAAAATCACCATGAGTCACCACTATGGCTTGAATTACATTACTTTGTGTTTAGAGCAGACTATGACTATGTGCATAATCAGCTGTCATTGGTCAACTGATGGATGATACCTTCTTAAGGTGTTGTAACTTACTCACTTACCTGAGATGTCAGACTCTGTTACTAGAAGAACTTTGCAGGCACTTCTAAGGATCATTTGTACCTGAATTCACTGATATCATGCACAAGGTTCTGATTTACGTAAAAGATGATTAAATATGTTTGCATCCAAATCTTTTCAAAATCTCTTTCAGCATAGAAATAGTATTAGACACCAGCAAGAAACTTTCATCACAGAGATGCAGTCTGTACTGGCAAACATTTGTGTTATTTTTATATGTGTTAGGTAGATCCTGCAGATGAAAAAATGTACACTGAGAAATTCTCTGTTTTCGTAAAATAATTAAGCTCTTTCATATTGATATCTATGTTAATTACAGGCAATAGTCTTTTTATGCTCTGGACTGACATTAAATTGTCAGCAAAACCAATTATTTCAGTTTTAGAATTAAAAACATATGAAAGGGTATAATTCATTATAGAAATTATCACCTTTGGTACAACTTCCCTGTCAGTCAAACATGGAATTTAAATGGCGTATTGTTAGCATGACCATTCCCAAAATACAACTATCACAAGCATAAAGTTAAAACATTAAATAGTTCCTCTGACTGGAGCTGTAAGTACCAAAGTCCCTGAAGTACCAATGGGCTTCAACAATGTCCTCTTGTTGACCAGCTATTAATCTCAGGTATTTGCTTTCTATGATCATCATTTTTCCTCAGGAATGTTGTAACTAGAATGCTACAACCAGAGTTGTAACAAGCAGGAACAGAAAGATATATGCACAGTTGTATAATATTATGCAATTTGTTTTAAAGTCAATTGATACCACATAACAGCAGTTTTATCCTAGAACCCCTAGGCATCATAAATTATATGTTCTTCGTTCCTAAGTATGTCATTGTACTTTCCAAAATTTCCCTTCCTACTGTATATAGGTTTGTCATTACGTTCACATCAATGCCACTCCAATTATTTTTCTTTCTTGGTGAAGAAACTAGAAGATAAAATTTCCCAGCTGAGATCAAACCCAATCAACCCTCATTAGCAGATCCCATGTGTTCAGTAAGCAGTCAGTATTAGAGTGCAAAAAAAGGACCTGCTTTAAAAAAACACAGCACTCCATTCTTTTCTGAAATGTGGACAAATGAAGAATTAGTGTCCACTTTGAATGATAGTCTTTGAAAGGTAGCTACTCATCTCAAGAGCTAACAGAACTCTGAGTCTTATCTAGTGGTAAAGACGTGTTCAGCATGAAACTACATAGTAATTATGCCTTTAATCCTAGGAAGTGAATAAAACTTGATGGATTACGAGATTCTGTCCCAACGGATGTAGACCAATTGATGACACTGTTGATGCTTTGAAGACATCTTAAGACCAGGGTCACCGAATCTGCATCATTTTTATTGCATTATGGTTGCATGTACCCACTTCCAAAAGGCACAAACATGCAACATTTTCTGTGCTCCTGGCTGCAGCCAACAAATATAAAAAAACATTTCCCTTTACTTCCTCTTGACCATTTAATTCTTCCTCTGTTCTTCTCTTTCATGGAATTTGAAATAAGGCCAGTGGAACCCTGGGGTCCCTTTCCACCTGAATTTTCATGTGATCCTGTGATTTTAAAAACTCTGCCAGCAATTCAAGATTCCAAGAAGAGTTGAGAGTGCTTAGCATCTTACAGTACCAAATCTTAAGCACGCAAAATCTGTGTTTTCTTGCCATAAGTACCTTCTCTCTTGGAATTTTTATAGAAATTAATAAGAATTAGAAAACATATACAATTCAAATACACAAACAGTCTCCTTATAAATCTGAAACTGTCCAGTTAAACACCTCTGGAATCTGTCCATCCTTCCCAGAAATCACCACAATCCAGCTTCCCTTCAGCTTCAGTAATTTGGCATTTTATCAAAAATAATAGGTTAATGCAACACATACTAACCATGTGGTTGACCTTGATGTAATGATGTGAAATTGTCTAAATCTATCCCATATTCTTTAATTTGAGTAGCAGTTATGATTTGCCTACTTCAGACAGCATTTTGTGGGATATTCCTGGATGTGAGGCCTCAAATGAACGGAATAATGTTACATTTTCTATAGTTCATTTCACCTGTAGCTACATCAAACTTCACATAACTGGGATGCATGAGGAACTAACTAATTCTGTTATACAGGTTTAATTCAAACACCGCTGTTTAAGTTACTTAGTATTTTACACTACAAAGGAATAAGCAATAGAATTTGATATTAAATTTGGACAAAACAAATAAATAGTTCAAATACATACTTAGAACACTAATTTCTAGCGTCCAGTAGTGCTATCTAAAATACCACTAATCTTTGTGAAAAATATTTGACGCTATTTTCTAAATTCACACTTTTTATCTCATGATAGAAAAATGGTAATAATACTAAATTTTCTGCCTCATCTTCCCTTCTTTTCTGGAGGTGTTTGCATTTTTTTGCAGCCTAAGAGAGCTTAGATAGCCCACTGGGTTTATGTGACTTGATGGAAGAACTGATCTGTCCTTTCCTTCTATACACTTTGACTTCTGCCATAGGCCTGATGAAGGACAGCATATCTAGTCTTAAGTTTTTATGGAGTCCTGTCTGCTACTGCAAACTGAAATGGTAAGTACCATTCAGAAGCCTGCTAAACTAACATTCCCCTTCAAACCTCATTAGACATCACAGAATCATACAATTGTCTAGGTTGAAGGGACCTTTAAGCTCATCTAGACCAACCATCAACCTAACTCTGACAAAAATAAAAACACATCACTAAACCATGTCTCTAAGCTCTATGTCAACCCATCTTTTGAACACGTCCAGGGATGGTGCCCCAACCACATCCTTGGGCAGCCCATGCCAATGCTTAATAACCTTTTCAGGGTAAAAATGTTGCCTGATATCCCAGGCACCGAGGTCAGAGTGACAGGCCTGTAGTTCCCAGGATCATCCCTCCGACCCTTCTTGTGGATGGGCGTCACATTTGGTAGACGCCAGTCAGCTGGGACCTCCCCAGTTTGCCAGGACTGCTGGTAAATGATGGAAAGTGGCTCAGTGAGCACTTCCACCAGCTCTCTCAGTACTCTCGGGTGGATCCCATCTGGCCCCATAGACTTGTTTAAATCCAGGTGTTGGAGCAGGTCTCGCACCACACCTCCCTTTGGATTACAGGGCTCAAGTAACTCTAGCGGCTATTGAAGTATTTGGAGCTTTGGGAAAAGCTCTTTTCACAACTCTGGTGACGATGGGCAGAAAAGGGTGTGTTTGCATCGGTCCAGAGAGAGCTGGACAGGGTACAGGGCTGCTCCAACTTCATGGTGGTCCTGGTTTGAGGGAAAACAGAATCCATTTTCTTTTCAGGAACTTTACTTTGCAGCTAAGCCTCTTCTAACTCACCCACTCACTCTCTGAAATCAGCGGCATGCTTTTCAGACAGCGTGCGCTTCTAGCGGATAAGGACTGATTTTTCTAGTGAATACCAAGGAATGGTCTGCAGACAGGCTCCTGCTGATACTTCTTGCTAGAACCACTGAGGGCAGCTTGCTTTGTTCTGCATAAAGTTGGAGGGTTGGAAGCAGAAAAGCTTAGCAGGGTCGCACCTAGGGAGGAGTGGACAGGACAGGGGACCCAAACCTGACCAACAGGGTATTCCCCACACACTGCATCATGCTTAGTATAGATGCTGAGGGACCAAAGGGCTCAGCCTCTTTCTTCAATGGCTCTCATCCAAGGAGGACTCTGCTCTGTTTATCTGCCTCTGATCACGATCCATACGTTCCTGACTCCATATCTGGAGTTCAGTTCCCATCCCTCACTGCACCCAGTCTGGGGCTTTCCCAGAGCCTGCCACTGACATGATCATATCCTGGGAGCTCGAGACGGGTGCTGTATATATTTCATTATTTATATCTTTTATTTTATTATTGTATTATTAATATTTCACTACAGTAGTTGAGTATTTATAAGTCTCATTCTCTCTTCTTTCCTTCCTTCTTGGAAGGGGACAGATGTTCAAGAAGGCATGTCTTGTTTGCTTGAGTGTCCAGCCCAGCCCAAACGATGACAGTCGTGCCTGAGTGGAATCTGTTGGCCAGAGCACAAGGGCAGGAGAGCCCCTCTGCTTGTCTCTGATGAGGTGGTGCTGGGGCTGCACAATGCAGCCCCTCGAAGCCCAGGAGTCGGAGCTCATTGAGGGGATCCAAGCAGCAAAATCAAATCGGCACCTGAAAGGCCAGAGTCACAAAGAGCTGATGAAACCATGGAGGCGGGAACAAGTGTGATTTTGTCCCCAGCTCTTTAGGAAGTCCAATGAAAAAGGGGTAGTTCCTGGCACAGGAGAGAGAGACCTTACTAACAGCAACTACGGTCTTGCTTTGGCCCCTTCTCAACGCCTGCGATAAGCCGAGGGCACAGCAAGTTGACAGAGACGTGCAGTGCCCCTTTGCCAGGCAGTAGGGCTGGGCAGGGAGCCCCCGAGGAACTGTGATGTGGTCCTTTCCAAAACCTGAGCAGCAGTGTCCCTCCTTGTCCCTTGCTAGAAACCCAGGTTAGAAGGCTTAGAAGGCAAAACACACTTCTTTTGCATTGTTTGGTTGTGTGTTTTTTCATCCTTCAGCTACCTCAGGTGAAATGGGAGCTTTTGAAGAAGTGCCAGTATCTCGGTGTCTACAGCTCCTTGCTGCGTCTTTGGGACTCAGACACCACCAGCCTGTGCTAGGATTGCCAGCTGCCGTGAGCAGAAAAGTAGGACTTTACCTCTTTCTGTAGGTAGCAGGTCAAAGAACTCCAAATTGTGAGTCTTGTGACCTTGCTGGGGGATCTGCTCAGCCTTGCACAAACAGACCACCAAGAAGTGTAAAATGGAAACTCCCAAGGCTGAGGCATTACATTTCTCCTGAGGTACACGTTCTCCCAAGGGCCTTCCTCTCTGGGGCCATCTCTGTGCACCTCAGAAATATTTCCGCTACTCAGAGCAGAACGTTCAAAGCTCTCAAAGATGGACAGCAGAGTCTGTTACACACACCTGGGCTCCTTGTTCTTCTTTCCTGCTTGGAAGGCCTCAGTTCCTCATCCCTGAGAGCTCTCTTTCTGTCTTTCTCCTCTTCCTCTCAGGTTGCCCGTCTCTTCCCTCTTCGTTAGTTGGTTTTCTCTTTCTGCTTTCATGGGAAGAGCCTGGCAACCTTTCCATTCAAGAGTATTGTTAGACAGGTAAAGCCATGAGAAACTTGAACCAATTCTGCTCTTAATCAAAGCTGGCTCGTTTTACCTTTTCTCCTGGGACGAGCTCTGCGGGTGTTTGCTTTCTGGAGCGACTGGAGGCTCCTGCAATGGCAATGTGGCCGTTAACAGGTGGCAAGGACCTACCTGCCCAAATGCTCCCTTAGTTCCGAAAGGCAGATCCCTTGGATGGGTTTCCTCAGCTGAGTTGAGCCACTTCTGTTGGGATCACCACACAAAGTGTGATGTCCAACCTGCAACAGCCTTCCCCTGTGCTTTTGCAGAACTGTAGGCTGCTGAATGACCTTGCTTGTCTTTGTGGCACTAGTCCCACCTTCTGAGGGGGAGGCTTCTATTGTCATGCTGTTTGTGGCTCTGACATAACTCCGCTGTTTCTGCTTCCACCTGAGGTGCTGGTAACACTTCACTAGGTGCCCGGGCAAGGTCAGCCACCTCCTCCTCCTCAAAGAGTTCCCCATGGGTTCTCAACCCAGGATGCGGTTGGCTTTCTGGGCTGCCAGTGCACCTTGCCGGCTCATGTTGAGCTTCTCACCCACCAATACCCCCAAATCCTTCTCCTCAGGGCTGCTCTCTAGCCATTCTCCGCCCAATATGTATTTGTGCCTGGGATTGCCACGTCCCAGGTGCAGGACCCTGTCCTTGGCTTGGTTGAACTTCATGCGATTTGCACGAGCCCACCTCTCAAGTCTGTCCAGGTCCCTCTGGATCTGGATCACATCTCTTCCTGCAGGTCTCCTTGTGCCACTGGTGTAAAGTTGAGAAGGGTACATTTCTTCCAGCCAAGGCAGAGGTCCAAGTCAAAAAGTGCTCTCTCTTGTTATGAGACATGGAGAAAGTGGACGCACCCTGGTGACAGAGTCCATAGACGGAGTTTTCACAGGACTCCACATTTTCTTTATTCCTTAACTCCAACTTGGACTTTGCTCCACCTACATGTCGGAAATGTGTGCAAGCATGCTTATTCTCTAAGCTTAGCTTTAAAAGACACTTCAGCTTTGGTGGAGGATTCACGCGAAGAGAATGAAAGGTGTTTTTGTGAAAACAGTATTCCAAAGACTTCCTTGAATAGTAAATGCTTATCAATTTTTAAGGTATGCAAGGGTATAAGAAGGAATAGCACAGAGGTACACTGTTTTTATAGCAGGTTTTATTTCTGGCCTGTCTCTGTTGAAAATGTGTCTACCAGGACAGGGAGGATAAGTTGATGTTAACCTAATGTTGTTATAAGATAGCCATTCCATGGCTAAGTGCTCTTCTTCCTCCTGGAGAAACTGTCTGCTCATGGCTTAGATGGGTATACTCTCCACAGGGTTAAAAACTGGCTGGAAGGCTGGTCCCAGAGAGTGGTGGTGAATGGAGTTACATCCAGTCGGCGGCCGGTCACGAGTGGTGTCCCACAGGGCTCAGGACTGGGACCCGTATTCTTTAACATCTTGGTCAATGATCTGGAGGAGGGGATCGAGTGCACCCTCAGTAAGTTTGCAGATGACACCAAGCTGGGTGGGAGTGTCGACCTGCTGGAGAGTAGAGAGGCCTTGCAGAGGGATCTGGACAGGCTGGATCGATGGGCCGAGACCAACAGGATGAGTTTCAATAAGGCCAAGTGCCAGATCCTGCACTTGGGTCACACCAACCCCCTGCAGTGCTACAGGCTTGGGGCAGAGTGGCTGGAGAGCTGCCTGGCAGAAAAGGACCTGGGGGTGTTGGTGGACAGCAGGCTGAACATGAGCCAGCAGTGTGCCCAGGTGGCCAAGAAGGCCAACAGCGTCCTGGCCTGTATCAGGAACAGTGCGGTGAGTAGGGCCCAAGAGGTGATCGTCCCCCTGTACTCGGAACTGGTGAGGACCCACCTTGAGTACTGTGTCCAGTCTTGGGCCCCCTACCATACAAAAGACATCGAGGTGCTGGAGCGGGTCCAGAGAAGGGCAACAAAGCTGGTGAGGGGT